>NC_090439.1:730255800-730418300 GCF_031143425.1 Pleurodeles waltl | reverse complement strand
TGTGGGGGCAAGATGTCAGTTACAGATCCTCACTCCGACTGTCTATTGTGTTTGAGCTCCGACCACGACGTCTCGACTTGCGATTCATGTCAACACATGAATCCGAAGGCCCTCAAAGAGCGCGAGGCCAAGTTATTCATGGCAAAGTCAAAGAAGAAGGAGAAACATCATAAGAAGTCTTCTTCGCCAAGGTCTCACCGGCGTCATCGAGACTCCCGGCGCCGTAGAGACTCACGACGTCACTCCAGCAAGGAGTCTCATTCGAGGTCACCTTCGGCTCGGCGTCGGAGGACTTGGGAGGTCAGCCCCACGGTCACGCCGCATCCATCGACGCCGTTGCCCTCTCCGGCGTCACCGACTTCACCTGGTCAGGCGTCAGTGATTGAGGTGGTGCAGCCTCTTGTGTTTTCTCCGGCGTCGCAGACGTCGAGGCCGGCGTCGGGGTCGCCCTCGATCCAGGCACCCCAGTATCCGGCTTTTCCCACTCCTGGAGCCGATAGTACCGCGTTTCTTAATGCGATGTATACCATCTTTCAGCAGATGGCTCCAGGAGCTGCTCCGGCTGGTCCTTCGGGGCCCTTGGCCTTTTCGTTGGGTGATCCTGCGCCTCTTCGGCCGGCACCCTTTATGCCCTTTCTCCCTTTTGGGAATGTGGGCTCGGCGCCGGTGCCGGCGTCGGTGGCCGCTCCGGTGGCTTCGGATGTTTCGGCCCCGGAGGTTGCCCCTCCGTCGAAGTCAGGATTTTGCCCTGTGACTCCGGTTGGTCCATCGGCTCCAAGACCTCGTCCTCCGGC
This sequence comes from Pleurodeles waltl, assembly GCF_031143425.1. Lineage (NCBI taxonomy): Eukaryota > Metazoa > Chordata > Amphibia > Caudata > Salamandridae > Pleurodeles > Pleurodeles waltl. Next base: position 730,417,506 of record NC_090439.1, on the reverse strand, counting down.
TCCTGCCTCGGCGCCGAAGCTGCCTGTGGCGCCGGACGCGGCGTCAGATGCTTCTGGAGATCGGCGCCGTTCTTCGTCGGCGGAGGCCATGTCGACTCCGCGTATCGAGGAGAGACTTCATTCGAGGAGGCGTGCTCTCCGTCTTTTAGAAGAGCAAGAGTACCAGCGAGTCCTAGAGGAGGGAGAGATTGAGGACTCTGGAGACGGACTGCATGGTCTGGATACAGCCAGTGGGCTGGACACTTCCCCTGAGTGGGACCTTTCATCTCCAGGGGAATATACGGAGGAGGCTGCTTCCTTTCATGCTGTGGTGAGGAAGGCAGCGAGCTTTTTGGACCTGCCTTTGCCGGTGGCAGAGGCAAAGCAGAATTTGCTGACAGAGGTATTGCATCCGGCCTCTGCTGCAGCTGAGCCTCTCTTGCCATTTAATGAGGCTTTGCTGGATCCGGTGTTGGAGGTGTGGAAGAAGCCGGTGTCTTCCTCGGCCGTTCATAGGGCTGTGGCCAGGAGGTATCGAGCTGCACCATCTGACCCTGGCTTTCTCTCTAGACACCCTACGCCGGAGAGCTTGGTGGTGCAAGCCTCCTGTTCCTCAAAGTCAGCGCCTGGTTCCTTCCCGACGGTGCCTGGAGACAGAGACTCCAAGAAACTGGATGCGCAGTCCAAGAAAATATTTTCGTCATGCAGTTTGGCGTTGAAGGCCACCAACGCCACGTGCATTCTGGGGAGGTACATCCATGCGCTGATGGATGATATTTCGTCTTCATTCACGGAGCTTCCCCAGGGTCTTTTGGATGTGGTCTCGGACGCCCAGGCTGCCGCGACCCAGATTATCCAGTCTGGGCTGGACACGACCGACTCGGTGGCCAGGGCGATGGGCACGGCTGTGGTGGCAAGAAGACAGGCCTGGCTCCGAAACTCAGGGTTCTCTGCGGATGTGCAGTCGACCCTGCTGGACCTCCCGTTTGATGGGGACAGACTGTTTGGAGCCAAGGCAGATTCAGCCTTGGAACGATTTAAGGAGAGCAGAGCCACAGCCAAATCGTTAGGACTGCAAGCTCCTTCTTCCTCTGCCTCTTCTAGAATTTTCAGGAGGTTTCGGGGATTTGGGCGTGGCTCTTATTCCTCTTCCTTTCGGGGGAGGTTCCAGCAACCCGCCTCTTCCCTCCCCTATAGGTCATTTAGAGGGAGGGGGAGGGGTGGGGTCCGTACCAGAGGAGCCTCTCAACAGCACTCTGCCTCTTCCTCGTCCTCTGGAGGGGTGCAGCAGGGGAAGCAGCCTTAGGCTTCCACCGTTTCCCACTCACTCCTCTCCTGTAGGGGGAAGATTACAGCGTTTTCTCCACAAGTGGAAGTCTATCACAACGGACACTTGGGTTCTCGGCATTGTGGGAAAAGGCTACGCCCTTCCCTTTCGGGAGTTCCCGCCCCTCATCCCGCCCCGCCCATCTTATTGTTCAGAAGAACACCTCCTGTTGCTAGAACAGGAGGTTCAAGTCCTCCTTTCAAAGGGCGCGGTAGAGTTGGTCCCAGAGCAGGAAAAGGGTCGAGGTTGTTACTCAAGATACTTCCTGATTCCCAAAAAGGATGGTCAGTTGAGACCAATCCTGGATCTGAGGATCTTGAATTGGTTCCTCAAACAGGAAAAGTTCAAGATGCTGACCCTAGCACAGGTGCTTTTGGCGTTGAACAAGGAAGATTGGATGGTGTCTGTCGACTTGCAGGATGCTTACTTTCATATCCCGATACTCAAGTCGCACAGGAAGTATCTCCGGTTTGTGGTAGGGTCGCAGCACTATCAGTTTGCGGTCCTCCCGTTTGGTCTTACTTCAGCACCTCGAGTCTTCACAAAGGTGATGTCAGTGGTTGCGGCGGAGCTCAGAAGGAAGGGGATAGCAGTATTCCCTTACTTGGACGACTGGTTGATCAAAGCCAAGTCCCCGGAGCTTGTGTCGCATCATCTGCAGTCAACAACCCAGTTGTTGTTCGACCTGGGCTTTTCGGTGAACGTGCCCAAATCTCACCTGGAGCCCTCTCAGCGCCTCCTGTTCATAGGGGCAGTACTGGATACAACATTGAGTCGAGCCTTTCCTCCGCCTCAGCGGATTCAAGATATTCAGGAATTGGTTCCAATGTTTCGAAATGGAGCGGTAGTTCCAGTCCTCAAGGTCCTTCGTCTGCTCGGTCTGTTCGCCTCCTGCATTCTGTTGGTCACGCATGCTCGCTGGCACATGAGGGCTCTTCAGTGGTGCCTCCGAAGGCAGTGGTCTCAACACAAGGGAGATTTAGAAGGTACTGTCAAGATCTCCAGAGATGCTGCTGTGGAATTGAAGTGGTGGATTGCGGGCAACAATCTTTCACAGGGGAAGCCGTTCGCGCAGTCGCCACCAGTGGCCACGGTAATAACGGATGCCTCCACCCTAGGATGGGGAGCTCATCTGGGGGATCTGGAGATCAAAGGGCTTTGGTCTCCAGAGGAACAGGTGTTTCATATCAATCTGTTGGAGTTACGGGCTGTACGTTTGGCTCTCAAGGCCTTCCTCCCATCCCTTCGTGGTCAGTCGGTACAGGTCCTGACGGACAATACTACCACGATGTGGTACATAAACAAACAGGGAGGAGTAGGGTCGTACCTTCTCTGCAGAGAAGCTCTTCGGCTATGGTCCTGGGCAAAGGACCATCAGATTTGCTTGGTGGCAAATCATCTGGCCGGGGTCTTGAATGTACGTGCGGACAGTCTCAGTCGCCAATTCTCGGCAGACCACGAGTGGCGTCTCCATCCAGATCAAGTCTGTTTAATCTTCCAGATGTGGGGGTTTCCTCGGATAGATCTGTTTGCCACTCGGGAGAACGCGCATTGCCCGTTATTCTGCAGCCTCCAGTATCCGATGCAGGGAGCGTTGGGGGACGCGTTTCAGATAACCTGGTGCGACCAGTTGCTTTACGCGTTTCCCCCCATACCCTTGATTCCTCGAGTGTTGAGGAAAATTCGCCAAGACCGGGCCCAAGTCATCTTAATAGCTCCGGATTGGCCAAGGAGGGTATGGTACTCCGACCTTCTCCAACTCTCACTGTGCCCTCCGCTCCGTCTCCCTCTCAGGGCAGACCTCCTCTCGCAGTCGCAGGGGCAGGTTTTACACCCCAACCTCCAGAGTCTGCACCTACATGCTTGGAGATTGAACGGGGCAACCTGAGTTCCTTCTCTCTCCCGCCTGATGTAGTGGATGTTATCTTAGCGGCCAGGCGACACTCCACTAAATCTATCTACGCTAATAGGTGGTCTAAATTTGTTATGTGGTGTGGAGAGAGACAGATTGATCCCTTACATGCTCATCTGTCACATGTTTTGTCTTTTGCACTGTCTCTAGCGCAGAAAGGTTGTGCAGTAGCTACCATTAAGGGTTATTTGTCGGCCTTGTCAGCCTTCATTTGTCTTCCAGACCAACCATCGTTATTTAAATCCCCTATTGTTCTCAGATTCTTGAAAGGTCTTCTGAATCAATATCCTCCAAAACCATTCGTTATGCCTCAATGGGATTTGTCCTTGGTCCTGACTTTCCTTATGGGGTCCCCTTTTGAGCCTATGCATTCTTGCCCCTTAAGGTATTTGGTTATTAAAACAGTATTCCTGGTAGCTATAACATCTGCAAGGAGAGTGAGTGAGTTGCAGGCCTTATCGGTTAAACCCCCTTATATAACGTTTTATGGGGATAAGGTGGTGTTGAGGACCAAGGCTGCTTTCCTTCCGAAGGTTGTTTCACCCTTCCATTTGGCTCAGACAATCACTTTGTCCACGTTTTATCCTCCGCCTCATCCTTCAAAGGAGGAAGAAAGACTACATCGCCTGGACCCAAAAAGGGCGTTGAGCTTCTATATCGACAGAATGAAGGATATCAGGCTGGAGGATCAGCTGTTTGTCGGATACGTGGGCAAGAGGAGAGGAAAGGCAGTCCACAAGAGAACACTCTCCAGGTGGGTTGTTCTTTGCATTAAAATCTGTTACTCTTTGGCAAAGAAGGATCCGCCTGAGGGCATTAGAGCTCACTCCACCAGAGCTAAGTCGGCCTCTTCGGCCTTGGCCAGGGGTGTTCCTGTGGTTGACATCTGCAAGGCCGCAACTTGGTCGTCCCTTCACACTTTTGTGAAACATTACTGTTTGGACTCTGAGGTCAGAAGGGACGGTCATTTTGCACGGTCAGTGCTGCAGGATTTCTTGGTTTGACCATTTAGGCACCCACCGCCGGGCGTGGTACTGCTTTGGGACTCTATTCATCAGGTGAGGAATCCACAGGTAGTTGTATCCATCAGAAGAACGAGTTACTTACCTTCGGTAACGACTTTTCTGGTGGATACATTAGCTACCTGTGGATTCCTCACGGTCCCACCCGCCTCCCCGTTGCCTTTTTGGTCTCTCCAAGCAATCCTTGAGTGTGCTCCTTTTGGTCTTCAAAGTTGCAATACATTTTGCATGTATGATATTTGTATATATGTGTATATTTATATATAAATCTATATATATATTGGGTATATACATGATTCGTATGTATAAATATATTTATTTGTTTTAAAAAAAAAAAAAAAAAAAAAAAGTTATATTAAATCTACAGCTATTTTATTGCAATGTTGTGTGATTTACAATATTAAGAGATGTTGCTTTGCTCTTTCATTGCATTGGGTTATTATTATTATTCTCATGCACGTAAAAAATGTTGGTACTGTCATCGGCACGTCGGCGAGGACTTCTTATTGCCTGTATGACGTCAGACGGCGTCGCGTGGGCTAGAGTGACGTCCTCGTCGACGTGCAGAGACTAGTAAGAAGATTTCCGTCAAATGCTGGCGCCATGGGAGTATTCATCAGGTGAGGAATCCACAGGTAGCTAATGTATCCACCAGAAAAGTCGTTACCGAAGGTAAGTAACTCGTTCATCTATTTCTTGTGCCTGGACTTGAAACATGGAGCCTGATCAGAAAAGCAAACATTTCAATCTTCTAACAGTCCAGTTACTTTTGCAAACAGAGCAAAGTTATTAATTAACAACTACTTAAGCAGCGTTATTTTAATTTTTGTTATACCTTGGAGCGTATTTGCATGATAACTTCTGTCTTGTGTCTTATGTACATTTGCATATTGTTGCACTATCCCTCCTTTTCTATATTGATTTTCGGTGATTGTGGCCATCTGAGTTGGTAATAAACTCCGATATTCTTCCTGGAGGTGCTTACATTTGTGCCTTACCGAGTTTTGCTTCAGTCACTGTTTGTCTCGCGTAGTTACAGCATTATAAATTTATGCCAGCCTCATATTTTGTAAAAAAAAAAACGTGTTATATTTTCATATGTTGCTTTTGTCCACTACAGTTTACTGCATGGGGAAGTGGGTCAGTGCATTTCAGCCATTGGCTTTTTTGTTCTGCGAGTGCCTTGCATTTTGCCTGTTAACGTGCGCTTTTGGCTAACTTAACTGCCAGGGCTGGTGGACCAAAACCTTATGTCGGTGCATTTTTCCAATCTGAAGTCTTTATTTTATTTTTTTTTTTTTAAATGTTTACCCGCAGAGCAATTTTAATTGTATGTTGTTCAAGGTTTATTCTGTACAATTCCACTATTTGGCCTTTGGATTATCACTGGTTGGCATTATTGGCAATCGCATGTGCTTGCTTCTTAGTTACTGGCTTTTCTCGCTCTTCTTGCTTGTCTCCCTCCCTGGGAGCACAGTTTTTTTTTTTTTTTTTTTTTTTTTTTTTTTTAACACTCCTTTTGATTGAATGAATTGTGTGCCCATTGGCAAACTGATGTGCACACCTATTTAAAAATAAGGTCCATAATAAACATTTGCAAGGGAACATCGGTGATACACATCATTAGTTGTGCAATGAAACAGATAGATTTAAATAAGTTTCAATTAACTTTTTCACAAACCTCAAAGATAAACATGGATAAACTCAAATAACATTAGCAGAACGTGACTATGTTTTAAATACAGGCGTAAATGTAAAAAAAAAAAAAAGTATAAACTAGGGGGGCTTACTTATTATAATGAAAAGAATAAACATTTTGACACTCAAAGGAATTTCGGTAAGAAACACGTAAATCACACTGACCACCATTTGATAATGCAGTACTGTTCTATCAATTACCATGTGTGGTGTTGCTCCCAGACTCTTTTGGGTCGAGCGTGCACAAGCGCTCTGGACCAGTGGTTCCCAACCTTTTGACTTCTGTGGACCCCCACTTTGTCATTACTGGAACCCGGGGACCTCCGTTGAATCATTATTGGAATCTGGGGACACCCACACTGTCATTACTGAAAGCTGGGACCTAATCTGTTAATATTCAATTTTCCAAGCAGTTGCGGAACCCCTGAGGAGGCTTTGCAGACCCCCAGGGGTCCCCAGACCACAGGTTGGGAACCACTGATCTGGACCATGTAATCTCTTTGGGTTTCAAACCACTCCCATGTCGCGCCTGTCACTTTCATTGGTTTGTGGGCTTGATTCCATTTGTGAAAGGCATGCATAAGTCATGCCTTTTTCGATGTTTAGCCCTCCGTGAGCGCACTAGTAAATTACTGAAAACATATGAGGCTCTGTGTTTTCAGATGGTTTCTGGACTACTATCTTTTCACTTTTCTGCGCAGTGCGATCTTGCCGGGCAGAAGTCGAGCACTTTGAATGACATCAACCCTGTCACATGGATAATTGCACTTTTGCCAATATATATACTGTTTCACTACGAGCGAACTTCTGTTTCCTTTTCTGTGTCTCCTTTACGCTAATGGCGGCCGTCGGCTCACTTATTTGAAACTGTTTCAATTTTCATTAGCCGTTTGTGGCAAAAAAAGTCCGGTTAGGAGTTTACAACGCTAATAGCCCTAACGTGAGTAAACACGAGACCCTCTGCATTGCAAATGCTTGTTAGTTTTCTTCTTTATTATGTCTGCACCTAGAAATTGGTGCTATTGTTCATCTCAGGTGTGTGGAGTTCCTGTAACCCAGAGACCCAGTACCTTTTGTTTGGGGTCAGGGGCAACAAGTTTGTTAATTTTATTCAAAGGAAAAGTAAGCCTAAGCCCGTGGAGCCCAAACTGTTTGCCAGTTTACAGTACGAATCTGTGAAGGAGGATTGTCTGCATCTAAGTCATTAATGCAAACCCTCTACTATTTGCACCAGAGCTGTAAGATCAGCTTGTATTACTGACAGCAGTTACAGCACAAACCCATTTACACGTTTAGGAAACTTCACAAAACTTAAGGTACTTAGAATACTCCCTTTTTACATGCAGAATCCTGAAAGCAAAATTAGGGATCGTTTGCTTTCAAAATAAAATGTACACAAAGATTGCAATTTAAAAAAACATTCTGCAAAACAGTTGTTCCATTTTTGTTACCTTTTCTCTCCGGCGTCATTTAGTAAATTGTTTGCATGTTGATATTCAGAGAAAAATGTGAGATAATAACTGTAAACCCGTTATGGCTAACATGAAAATAAGTTAAGGGACGAATTCTTAAAGAAATGCACAAAAGTGTGTCCTCTGGTACATTTCCAGTTGGCCAATACCCTTAAAAATGTGAGTTAGTGTGTGAAAACTCGTAGGGCAGTCAAACCTTGAAACTACTGCTTCCCACTTGGTTTCTCCCCCTTAATGTCGAGTTGAAAAAATATGGGGAAATCAGAGCTGTGCTACAATCCAAGATCTGATATAAAAAGAAAAGAACACAACCAGAGAAGCTGTTGTCAAAGCTCTGACATAAGGAGAGCATTGCTATTTTTGCCATCTCCTTTCCTGGCAGTACAAGGGACAAATTAGTATATATTTTTTTTTTTTTTTTTTTTTTTATATACAGGACCCATACATTTATGAAGCACCCCGTCCCTGGGGCAAGTGAATATTTTGTAAAAGTTCACACCCCTGTGATTCAGTTGCAGATTTCTTTTGTTGCTTGCTGTTTTAACAGAAATAACATATACATTGTATCACATCCAGTTTATCAAATTGTAAACATCGCAGTAGTACTGATTTCAAACAGATACATCAAGAACGTTTTTTTTTTTTTTTTTAAATAAACCTTGTGCTGGGTTATGTTAAGAACCCTGTTACTTTTACTATGAGGTATCCATCATCTCTTTTCTAACTTGCCTTCTAGTTTGTATTACCCTGCATCTAAAGTGGATAAAAATAAGCCTGTGTATACCAGTGTGTAAAAATGGTGGGCATTGTAAAAGTGAAGGCAGACTGAACATTTCATATCTTGCATAGGACACGAGCTCAGAAATGGCTATTATTTAATGAGTGATATTAGACTTTTGTTGTATCCTCAGCAGTACAGGAAAAAGGGATCGGAGGAACAGTTCTTAAACTTGAACTTTTATTTCCAGATCAACACCAAGCCAACTGTCCGGACTCAGAATCTGAGTTCATCAGAACTCCTTGCAGTCAACCTTCCATAAAGGTGTACTGCTATCACAAGACACATACTAGGAGAATACAAATACAAAACACAACACATCTTCCCCCTTAACTAAACAAAACACACCCCACACAAAACATACATCTAAAATATACTTTAGTTTTATACAACTATTTACATCTTATTCCCTAAGAATACAAGGTTAAAAAATAGGCCTTCCTCAATAAATCACATATTGATTTAAATATTTTGGTCTAACCACACTCCTTTTGGGCCTATCCATCACACCCTCCAGACTAACACCTCCCTCCAACCTTTCGACTTCACCCATGACGCCCACAGCCTGAGTGCGCAAATTATCACTACCATCTTGCACCCTGTCAACCAGTACATCTCCTCCTGAACTCTTTCCGAGTTAACTGGTATCTCTCTTTCTTGTTGACTTCCGCATCGCCTTACATTCTCACCCAAACCGACCTCCAGAGTACCAGCATTTTAACCATTAACTTCATCACCAACCCAAATGCCCGAAAATTGCACACCAGGAACCACACCAGTCACCTTCACCACATTCCTCTTATTCCACCACTTGCCCCCCTCCACCATCACAGAATGTTTCGACACGAACTACCTTAGTGGTTGGAAAAAAACTCAATACTCCCTTTCCTTTACCCTGAGGTTTTTTCACTCTGACTTCATCACCCACACCAAATTGAGCCTCCTTGGCTCTTTTGAGGTTGTCATATCTCCATTTGATTCTGCTTTTCTGTCTTCCCACTTTATCCCTCACTTGATTTGTCAGCAGCAATATCACTCCCCAAAGTTTCCTGTTCTACCCACTCAGGAGACAGTTCGTTACCAGAGTGTCTACCTTTCAAAAGCACAAAAGGAGTTACACCAGTAGAAGAATGTGGCGTGTTATGATAACACCAGATCCTTTCTGACACCATCTCTTGCACATTCTTTCTTGAACTTAATGGCTAATTGTATAGTCTCCTTGACTAGTCTATTCACCCTTTCAGCAAGACCCTTGCCCTGCGGACTATACAACGACTATACAACGTAGTATTAAGATGCTTCACATTAAGCTTTAAAAACAAAAAAAAACAAAAATCAACCATCTGGTGCGACACAAATTGTACACCATTGTCTGTGTCTAAAAACTCAGGAACACTCTCCCAATGAAGAATCTCTTTAAAAAATCCAATTACATTGGTGGTATTCGGTTCTCTTAAAAACTTGTACGAAACCCATTTACAATAATAATCTACCCCAACCAACACATATTTTTTCCTTCATTGCAACCCCTATAGGACCCATAAAATCCAACCCCAGTTTCTGCCAAGGCTTACCAGGAAGTGGTACTGGACACAAAGGCACTTCTCTTGTTTGCAAACTTTTCTCTAGCCCCCCCCCCACTCCTGCAAATACAACAGTTCTTGACTTCAACTTCTTTATCCATACCTGGCCACCGATAATACAAACACCTTCTTGTGCCTGTGATACCAACATGCCCTTCATGAGACAACTTTATCAACCCGTGCCTTAAGTCACAAGGAGGTATCAAAGTCTCCCCCCTCTTAACCCCGCCCCAATAACCAAGTCGTCTTCCACATTTAACTCCCCTTTGACTTTGTCATAAGGTCTAATCACCTCAGGAACGCAATTCCCTGTAGGCCAACCCTCAAATATATTTTTTTAAGGATTAACAGAGATTTAGCAATGCTCACAGCCTCCTTCCAAGCCTGTTTGAGAATTACCTCTCTTGAAACAAATACACCATCAATCATTCCCACCACAACATCCTCATCCTCTGATTACCTTTCCAGGTGTCCTGTTCACAGTTGTATTGTTGGAAAGCAATCTGCTCTGCCATTATTTTTCCCCTGCAATGTGCTTCATCTTCATGTTGAATTCATACAACTTAGCTAAAAACCTGGTTAGCCTAGGACTGATCTTATTAAAAACCGTATCATTCCAGGGATAAACCAATGGCTTGTGATCTGGGACTAAAGTAAATTCTCTGCCCCAAACATACGTTGACACACCCCAAACACAAGCCAATGGCTTCCTCTCAATCGTGCTATAATTCATCTCTGCTTCAGAAAGACATCTAGACCCAAATGCAACAGCTCCCAGATCGACCCCACTCGCATCCACTGTAATCACAGAAGGTACGTCTTCATTGAAGGGATGAAGGGCAGGAGCCTCCATTATAAGAGTCTTAAGAGTAGAGAAAGCTTGCGCCTGCTCATTCTGCTACAGAAATTTCTCGCCCTTCCTCAAAATCTTCCTTAACGGCTCAAATAAGCAAAATTGTGTACAAATCGCAAGTAGTACTCGCAAAGGCCGAAAAAAGACCTCAACTGGTTTTTATCAATAGGTACTGGTGAATTTTCTATAGCCAACAACAAATCCTTCTTGGGAAGAATTCCTTGTGCAGAAATGTTATGACCTAGATAATCAACTGACTCCACCATGTATTTGCACTTTTATTTTCTCACTGTAATCCCGTGATCCTCCAAGATTCTTATAACTCTATCAAGTTTAAGCACATGATCTTGAACTGACTCGGAGTTCTAGCATATCAGGATGATATTCTGCTAAGTTCAATGTACATCCCCGAACAATTGATGCATAAGTTTCTGAAAAACAGATGCCGCGGAGGCTAATCCAAAAGGCATCCACAAAAATCTGAAGGCTTCAAACGGTGTGACAAATGTCGTAAGAGAACGAGACTCTCTACTCAACTTGATGGTAGGCGGACTTGAGGTAAATTGTGGGAAACAATCAACCAAAATATTTTTATTCAAGGACCTCAAATCCACACATAATATCAAATCCCCCGTTTTCTTAACTGCGACCACAATCGGAGAGAGCCATTGAGATGCGTCAGCTGGTTCAATAACTCCCTCATTGCATAGCTCACGCAGGTGCTCTTGCAACTTCCCTCTGATACTCAAAGGCACATTACGCACTCTATGCACCACAGGTACAGCATCATTTTTAAGAACAATTTTATGTTCGTACTGTTTCCGCAACCCAAGCTTAACCCTGAAAACCTCAGGGTGTTTGTAGAGAAAATCCTGGAGAGTATCTAGTTTTACATTCACCTTCTCTATCAACGTGGTAGGTTGTTTAGTACCCAGCCTTAAGAACCATCCCAAACTGTCCTTGATCTTTCCACCCCAAGATATTGTACCCTCTCTTGGCCACATATACTTTTAGTACTGATAATCTTATGCTGATAAATCTTTTCTACAAAATACCCCATCATATCAATTTCTTGGCCATCAAACACCACTGTCTTTATATCAGGAGCGGACAAAGGAAGGTCACTCCAATGTAAATATTAATTTGCATCAGATACCAATGTTATAGGTGAACCTGAATCCACTGTAATCTTCAGCTTCACTTGCCCCATCTTAACTTCACACACAGGATCCTTAGAACATTTGTAGCCTAACTTAAGGTTAGACGTATCATCAACAATCAACACACACCTTCCTCTTCACTTTCATCCACTTGTTTGTCAAAGACATGCTGATACTCAACTAACATTATCTTTTGTGATTGTTTACATACTCAAGCAAAATGACTTGTCTTCTTACATTTCATGCACGTTTTCCCCAAAGCAGGACAATTAGAGGAGTTAGCCATGTGTGATTTAGGGCCACATCTGAAACGCAACAAGCTCTTAACATTGTTCTTTTTCAAATCCGGGGTACCTGACATAACAGTTTTGGTTTTCTGTACAACCATACCCACATTTTCAGCCTGACTCCCCTTCATGTTGCGTAACTCTTTGGAAGCTAATACTGAACGCTCGATACCTCTAGCAATTTCTAATGTTTCACTCAGTCGGATTCCTACAACATAAGATTTTTTTCCTGAATTTTAGGGTCATAACAATTCACCACAAGTTGATCCCTGAGATACTGATCCAGAGGGCCTTTAAATTCACAAGTGGATGCTAAAACTATAAGCTCAGCTACAAAATTATCAATTGACGTATGCTGAAATTGCTTCTGAGTGAAAAATTTGTGTTCCTCGACAATGATGCTAAGGTCATCCTTGAACTGATTTTCTAATCTTCATTTCCATCCGGCCTCTTGTTTACGCGTCTCTAACCAGGCAACAGACCGCAAACAAGATGCCAGAAAACTGAAATGACTGTGCCGCAAGTGGCACAGAAACTGAAAAAGAACAATATTTACAATGTAAGCAAAAGTGGAGGAAGTCCAAATCTGCTCCCAACTAGTCTTGACGATCAGGCGCACCTTCTCCACAAACAGGATACCGGCTTACCACAACAATGGAGAAAAGGCTGCAAGGACATCCATCAATAAGTAAAATTGCGTAGGTTCGGATGGTGTTGACAGACAACTCGTTGCCAAATAAATGTTGTATCCTCAGCAGTACAGGAAGAAGGGAACGCAGGAACAGTTCTCTAACTTTGAACTTTTATTCCCAGATTAACACCAATGTCCTCACAGCCCAGAGTCCAAGCCAACTGTCCGGACTCAAAATCCATGAAGTCATCAGAACTGCTTGCAGTGAACCTTCCTAAAGGTGTACTGCTATCACAAGACACATACTAAGATAATACAAAACACAACAACTTTCTTTTAAATTGGGATATGTTCTACCAGTTTTCTTTTTATTTTCACATAACTAGCATGGCAAAAGGCATACCCACCTTAAAAAAGAAAAAGTAATGAACTTGATATGTGAACGATTTTGACTTGTTTTTGTTGCTGTAAGTTGAATATATGCAACTTTATATTTTTGTTGGCCACAAGCTTGGAAGTGAGAAGAGAACGTGGAACATAGTTAATCTGGGAGTCGGCTCCAGAGTAAACGTCACGCAGCTCAAATTAGCAGAGTCGTGACAAAGCACAAGGATAGTTTGGGGGAGCTGAGAATGCGTAAGTTAAGCGAGAGAATAATTTGAGTAGGCACATGTTTTGTAAGAATTCATCATATGAAATGGGAAGTGTAAATTATTAGTTGAAGTTTAGCCTGTTTTTGGTGCTAGGTAATCAATTTGATAAGGATTCTTGGATAATGTTCTGTGCTTAGCTACACTCCGTCCCAGAAGTGATGGCTGGTTTTGTATCAATGCGCCACCCAAATGCACTTATTACTCCCTTTCTGCGCCTTTGTATGCACATCCGAAGCTAGCGCCTGACTTTTTTTTTTGTCCACACCTGACAACATGATCAATGTCTGTTTCTGCCATGTCTGCCATGTCCAGACTAGCAACTACACCAAAAATGATGTTGATCCCATAGTTCTGTCCGACTCTGAGCTGAATCTGTCTCTATTTAGCTGAAGCTACTCTCTAGCCACAGTCCCTACACACCCATCCCCTATACCTAAGACTTCTAAGACTGCGCAGTGCACCAATACCTACTCAGATCATCTACTGTCCAGAGCCTAGCAGCGTTTGGTGGTGGTGGTGTTGATGGTAGTGGGGCAGTTTGTCCCTCATTATGGGGCCCACTGGTTCTTTTATGGAAAAATCTGCTCTATTTGCCTGGGTCAGTACATGGGTGGCTGGAGTCTTAAATATACAGTTGCCTTTATTGAGTTAAAAATACAACATTCTCATGGAGGTGTTATAACCTGGACAATCCTCATTTGAATCCCTAATGCTGTTTAACGAGGACCTAACCAACACCCTCATGGGTACTTGAACCAGGACTGTTCTTTCCCACCTGTGGTGACATGTCATCGCAGACCTGCTCCTGATTGACCCTTCCTTCTTAATGTAGCAACTTTCTCTTGAGAACCTGGTAGTACAGGCCTTCGCTAGCAGAGTTCACATCAGTTCTTTTCCAGATAGCCCACTGGTGAGGGAGTCGAAAAGAACAGAGGCATTTGGGAAGAGGATGTTTTCTTCTGCTAGCCTGGCCTTGGAGTAGTCAATGCCATCTATTTGCTTGGCAGGTAGTCCCATGTATTATGAGACTTGGTTGCAGAGATCTTACCAGCAGACCTGGAAGAATTTCACTCTAATTTCACTTAGACCATTCAGGGTGGCTAGGATGTGACAAGGTTTGTCATCCAGTCTAGCCTGGACACAACTGACTGCTAAGGCAGAGCGGTCAGTACTAGTATTGTACGTTGACGCCACGCATGGATGAGATCCAGTAGCTTCTCAGGTGATGTTTAGGTGGTGTTTCTCAAATGTGAATTTACCTTGGGAGGGGGGGGGGGCGGGGGGGGAAGGAACCCAAAAGACGAGCCATTTAGCAAAGTAGGAACAGTTTGTTTAATTATACATTATGACTGGGATAACAGTTACAGAAGCGGAATCTGAGGACTGTCTTAAGGTACAGTTGGTCTAAGCAGTGTTTTATACATTTCTCTGAGTATCATAAAACTATTAAAGCATTCCTTTCAGGGTGAGGAATGTGAATGTTTGTCTTGGAATCATAAATGAGGTCCTGATAACCAATGCAGATGGGCCTTGACCTTGTACGGACACAATGAGGGCCAGTGGATGACTTGTCCAGATGACTGTTCATGCACCCCTCAAGCCGAAGTGTTACGGTGCGTGCTGTGTTGTGATTGGCTGAATGTTCCTAACTACATATGGTGTCTGACTTTGTGGTGTCTGGCCCCAATAACACGTGGTCAGAGGAGTGCGGGCATTCCCAATCTCCTGGGACCATTGTGGTGTTTCTGTGCCTATCTGGGGGACATACCTGGAATTTCCTGTTTGCGCGTTTGTTTGCTGGCTACATGCTGCCCTACCTGTGACCTGTTAGTCAGTAGCCTCAAAGCTAGGTCTCAGAGCCTGCCTGACCACGTACTTTGGAGTCAGGGTTGATGTGGAGTTCATGACGGGTGAATTTGCTAATAGAGATGCGATTTAATTGTTGTATATGGACGTATCATTGTACACATCAACATCAACTTTTTCAATATTAACAGTGTCACTCACGGATATGCCTTTTGAAAGGTCTTGACTCTGTAGTGAAAAGGCCACCTCTACTCTCAGTGTTTTAAAGACTTCAGAGCTACTGCAGGCTGCCTCGGTCTTTCCAACACTCCAGAAGACAGCATCCTCAACAATTTACCACTTTTGAGGCCTAGATCGGTGTTTAACCTATATACTGCATCAAGGCCCACCACCCCAACCACAGACACCCCATTGATTTTTGCAGTCTGCTCGGGAATCAAGCAATGGGAAATGACGACTGACCAACTGTGATAAGCCCACCTTTAGCAGCCATAGTCCACTTCCAGGCAACAGGGAAACTCCTTGCATTGATAGGGTTCAGGATCAGCATGCCCAAGCCTCACCAGACTCGTTTGTAGAGGCTCCCTTTCATTGGAGCCACCCTGGGTATAGTTCATTTGTCATCCTTGCACTGGGGTTCTTGAGGCTGAGATTTCAGCCTCATACTGTGTCACAGTGAGGATGGCCCCTAATCTATCTGGCTAGCAGCCGGCATCTTGGTTTGCGACCATGCCAGGTGGCACTTGAGGTCTCTGCAGTGGCATCTGAAGTCTGAGTGGGCCCAGCACCAAGGGAACCTGTCAGATTCCATCAAGGTTTTTGAGGAGGCTGCAAAAATATGCATTGGTGCTGGCTCGACTGCAGTTGGACCAGCGGCAGACCCCTTTTCCTGTCACACCTAGAAACTTGTCACTAGTTTGTTGATGAAGTCATCTGAGATAGGTGGCAATCGGAGCACTCTGCTCTTCGGAGGACACCTGTCTCCACATCAACTTGCTAAAGTTGCATGCCATTTGCTTGGCATTGAAAGCCTTTCTGCCATCCATCAATGGAAAGCTGGTTCAGGACTTCACAACAAAACCACTGCCATATGATATTGCAGAAAGGGGTACAGCAGTGGACCATGAGCCAGGAGGTCCCGTGTTTCGGGACCTGGCTGAGTCGTCGGGGCATTTCCCTTGATCGTACACCATTTGGTGGGATCTTTAAACACCAGTGTGGATGAACTCAGACGGCGATGCCTAGCAGATCACAAATTCCAGCTACCTCTGGAGGTGGTGCCGAACATCTTCCAGCAATGGGGAGAAACCTAGTTCAGTCTGTTTGCACTGCTGGGAATGTGCGTTGTGAACCCTTCTGCGCATTGTAGTTTCCAAAAAGTATTTCTCGCGAAGAAGCATCCCACTTCGAGTGGAGCACGGGACCTCTGTATGCCTCCCTGTCGCTGACTCTCTTGGCCAAGGTTCTGGAGATCAGGAACAACCAGACCCACGTCATCATAGTGGCTCTGGATTGGACCAGAAGAGTGTGGTATCTGGAACTTCTGGGTGGCTTCTGCCCTCTGATCCAACTGCTGCTTCGGAGGAACATCTGTCTTAGCATGGCAGTCTCCTGCACCTCAGTGCGTGCAGATTGAGCAGCTGTTAACTACATTTGATCTCTCTCCTGAAGTGGTGGATGTCATCCTGGCTGCCAGGAGGCGATGGGACAAGGTTTTTCCTAGGTGTGGCATCTGTAACACAGACCCAGTGCAGGCCACACTGTCAGGTGTTTTACTCAGGTCTGTCTTCGGCCCAGAAATGACTTTCAGTAGGCAGTGTTAAAGGTTACTTGTCGACCCTTTTGGCCTTTTCACAATCACCAGACCAGCTGTCCTTGTTCAAATCACCCGTTGTAATGTTGTGTTTTTTTTTTATTTATTTTTTTAAGTTTGGTCTACGTTTTCATCAAAGCCTTTTGTGATGCTTCAGTAAGACTTAACTGAAGCAATCACCAAAGCCATACTTTTCTTATGTGTTCCCTGTTTGAGGCCTTCTACAGCTGTCCCTTGCATCTCGTGACCATGAAAAGGGTCTTCATCACTTCGGCAAGCTCTTCCAGTCCAGCCTCCCTACACAATCTTCTTCTAGGACACATTGGTATTGTGCTGAGGACTAGAGTGGGCTTTCTGCCAATTGCTGTTACTTTCACGCCCGACAGTCTATCACAAATCTGATGTTCTTTGCACTACCTCACCCCATTGAAAGAGACGAGAGTCCCATCTTTTGGGCCATAAAAGAGCACTGAGCTTTTACATCGTTTGCAACATCTACCATCAGCTCTTTATGGGGTTCTCTGGGTCAAATAAAGGCGAGGCACATTCCTAATGCTTTACTGCCTCCCCGTTCTTTAACATGGAGTCTTTCCGGCTAAATGGGTCCTTGGAGATCTGCATACTGGCAAAAATATTTGATTTTTGAGCTTCAAGGGTATGGGCAGTTCCTACAAAGAAACTGAAGTCTGTGCATTCCAGCTGTCACCTACAGAGTGGAGTAGACGTGAAGTTTCTCGATGTCACTTCTTGATATGCAGGGGCTGTTAAAAATTTTTTGCCAGCTGCAGTCTGGCACCTGGAAGTATTCTAAAGGTGAGGAATCTGTAGCTAGACAGAGTATCCAACAGAAAGTGTGTTAATGAAAGCAAGTAACTTATTCACCAGGATCATAGTTGGTTTTGAAATACATACCAAGGCTTCTTGTTGAAGGTGCAGGTATGAGTGTTGGGGGCAGTTGAGTAGATATTTGCAAGCTTGTGGATTTTGATTTACCAGAAAATTAAATACTTTCTATCATGGGGGCATTTTGCATAAGGGAAGAGGTAGCCAACTAGTTATTGATAGCTGTGAGGCTGTGGAGGATTTGAATTGGAGCACAAGGGTGAATATTGAGATAGAACTGATTATTTGTGTTTCATCAAGTAGATAATAAAAGCTGAATTGGAAGATTTTGTCTCCTCGGTGTGCAATACAAAAAGGGAAAGGTAACTGACCCAAAAGTGATGTTTGGTAACACCAAATGATGTGGCAAAAGACTAGAAAAGGAATGTGATATTACAGAATGGGAACAATTAAATGCATGGTTAATTATGCCTACATTGGTGAGTGCATATGGGAGAGTCACTTTGATGGTATCAAATGCAGGTGAACGGTCCAGCAGTATTAGTATGCATGAAACTATTAGCCATGATGCTGAGATGTGAAGTAGAACATGTAAAAAAGGCTGGGTGAGGTTCTGAAGTCTGATGGAGGTGGGGAGGGGGGGGTCATATGCAATGAGAAGTAACTGCAGTGAAGTGACTAAAAATTAGGTAGACCAAGATTTTAGAGGAGGAAGGCATTTGTGAAATCGCATGGTTGAATGGATCTGCAGTGGGTTTCTTGAATACATAAGCTGATTTGAAGCACTGAACTAAGAAAAGAGTTGGAGTTATGTTGCACATGATTTTGTGTGGGATAAGGCTAGGGGTTCTATAATTTGGGGAATGATAGGGATGGTACATGACAGGGTTGGCAAACTTAATTATGGGGACAAGTTCATTTGGAGATGTCTGGTAAGAGAATGGTTACTTTAGCAAGGTTGGTGTAAGAGGGAGGTGGGTAATATGACTGGGTGGTTGTTGAAAATTGAATGTAAGGTGGTTCTGGTGTTTGGTCTTGGAGAAATACGGTGCAAAGACTGAGTTTGAGTGGAGTGCAATGGGATAGGTGAGGTGGGCAGTGAAGGCTGTTGGCCCTAGATGCACATTGCTGTGATGTAGTGCCTAGAGAGGCTATTAAATCTTGATAATGTCGGCTTAACAACAATGTGGAAGTGGGATGTTGAAGCCCACTTTGGTGTCATCTGGGGGTTCTGTGACGTTCGTGTTTTTTTTTTTTTTCTTTTGATTTTCTTTTCTTTTCTATTTTTCGGGAAGTACTAATTCTGATTTGGGCATTAAAGAGGTTAATGGCAGCAACAGACAGTGATAGAGTAGAATTGTAATTGAGCCAAACCAAGTAGGTTTTAAAGCAGTTTTGAATTTTGTGTGGTAACAAAGTGTGTGTGTGTGTGTGTGTGTGTGTTTTTTTTTTTTTTTTTTTTTTTTTTTAATAAAGACATACAGTGCCTCTGTCCTGAACTTCTTTCAACATGGGACAATGCAAATGCGCTTTCTGTCACAATGTTAGCTGAAGGCTTTCTAAACAGTCATTTGATCACCTTGCTTCCGGGCAAGGATCCTACCTTATAAGGTACTTTTGGAAGAGAGTCACGTTTTCCTTCCAGTGTATTATTTCTTTGACATCTTAGTGTTTTTTACTCAAAATATTTTTATTAATAGATTTTCAAAGTGCAGAGTCAACGGGAAGGCATAACTTAGCTTTAGAGGACATCAGGTATACTGGCACATTATAAGAGGTAGAACCCAGCATGTTTCACATAGTACTTAATGCAGGTGATTCAGTAGTCCCTGGAGGCGGAGAAGATTACCTGAAAATATCTGGGCAACGTATCTGTAGCAATTATACCATACACATCAACTATAATTAACAGGGAAAATCAAACAATGGGAAGATAATAGCCTGGATTGAGTAAAAGCAGTACTGATTGTCATCAGCCTGGAAGAGGGGAAGGAAGAGAAAGGGACGTACAGGTGAGGTAGAGACTCTGGAGGGGAAGTGAGGGGGCGCATCATAGGTAGTAGGGGGCCCCCACATACCTATGAGTCTGGTAGAGTGGATCTACTTCAATGAAACAGCTGGAAGGCTTTGAGTCTGGGTAGTGTTCTAATCGTGAAAAGTATTGATGGGGAGGTTGCCAAATATAGGCAAATTTGCCTTTGGTGCAGCTGTTCTATGAGACAGGAGGTCCATAGATAGGACGTGCCACATGAGTATGTACCATTGAGCCATCGGTGAGGCAGAGGGTTTCTTCCAATGTAGGGCAACTAGTTCGGCAGCTCCCATTTTGTGGCTAATTAAAAGCCTCTCGTGTGTGTCTTGGCTTTCAGATGTGAGGTCTGATACCAAAGATCACTATTTGGTAGGATTCTGCGATGGGGAAGCCTATAATTCTCTTTTAATATAATTGAGGATTAATTTCCAAAATGTTGCGATGAGCCAACAGGACCACCATATGTGGAAAGTGTCACCTGGAGCTGCAAAGCGGCGCCAACAGAGGGATGAGGAAGTTGAAAAAATTTAACAAAACTTTGCTGGGGTTAAATACCAACGTGTCATTACTTTATCTTCTGCCATTTTGCATTTGGCTATGCTTCTGTTAGAGCGAGGTTTGTTCTGTCACAGTTGTTCCCTTTGTTTCAGGGGAACGTCGTAAGCTATATCCGCATGCCATTGCATTTGTTAGAGATGTGGATGGGGTGGTATGTTGAAGTACTTGGTATGTGCGTGAGAAACCCCCCCCCGGGTCCTGTCCGTCTGACCAGTGTTTCAAAGGGGGTAAGTTGCTGTGTTGCTCCCTGCACATTGGTTTGGTGGATAGTCCAGTGATGCAATTGGAAGTACTGTAGCTTTGCCAACTTGGGGAGGTGAAATTCTTTGACACTGTCGAAGGTTTTAATGGATCCACCTTCAGAGGTCCCCAAGAGTACGCCCTCCAGTGGCTAGGGAAAGAAAGGAAAAAATAGTGTGGTTGTAAGGACGGTTTAAAATTGGGGTTATGTCTCCGGGGATATTGAGAGAAGGAAAGGTGGTGAGGCAGTTTTTCGGAGCTGCCCTGTCCCATATGTCCAAGATTGTTTTCATGGGGACCGCAGGATATGTACTTTGCTGTCTCCAGTGTTTAGGGAGCCATGACAGGTCCCAGAGGGGTCGATCGTGTTTGTCGCTTTCCTGAAAGATCCACTCTGAGATGTAGTGCAGGTGCGCTGCCCAGTCATATTCAAGGAGGTTTGTGCATGCTAAGCCTCTGTGGCTGCAAGGGAGCATTAGTACCGTATTAGAAAAACAAGTGTTTCCTACCCCTGATATAAGAGCGTATGTCCCGGTGAAGGTGTGCTATATCGTCTTGCGGATTGGGGTTGGCAGGGTCTGGAAGAGGTAAAGGAATTTTGGTAATTTTAACCACATTTAATCAGCCCAGCCAGGAGACCTGAAGGGTTTTCCAGTGCTGAATTTCTTAAAGGGCAGATTTCTAGTAAACCGCCAGTTCACCATGAAGTAAGATGTAGGCCCAGGTATTTGATATAGCACTGTGCCCAATAGAAGGGTGCGAGAGACTGGGGTCCTGGGAGGTTGAATGGAGGTGTCATAAGATTTAGTGCTTAGGACTTATTGATTTTGAAACCCGAGACTCTTCTAAACGCAAGTAGTGTTTGTACTAATCCGGAGATGGGGATGGGTTCAGCAAGGATCAGCAGAAGGTTATCCGCAAATAGCCCACCCTTTTGAGTTTGGCCCCCCAAATGGTATGCCCACTATATCCTCTGCCTTGTTGAATGGTGATCACCAGAGGTTGTACCTCCAGAGCAAAAGGTAGAGGCGAGAGTGGGCAACCTTGCCTGGTACCTCTCCCCAAAGGAATGGTTTGAGACGTTTCCTAGTGGTAGGAAAAAGCATAGGATTCCATGATCCTATCAATCATTGCTGAGCCGAGGCCAATTTTGTTGAGGACTGATGGGAGAAAGGCCCAGCTGCCCTTATCAAAAGCCTTCTTTGCTGCAATATAAACAATCATGCCTACTCTCCCTAGACGCAGTCAGACTTCTCTACTAGGTGGGCAATACAGTGGATATTGTCTGCCCCTTGTCTATCTGGCATGAAGCCAACCTGGTCTGGGTTGATGAGACTTGGAAGGTAAGGCTGCAGTCTTGTCGCCAAGATTTTTGTAAAGAGCCTAGCATCAGTATTCAAAAGTGCGATACGAGGTGCAGATGGAGGGGTCTGTACTCGATTTAGGAATCCAAGTGAATTCCGTCTCAGACATGGTGGGGGGCACAAACCAGTATTCATCCTATGTATTAAAGAGAGCCAGCAGGTGGTTCTGTAGCTGGAGAAAGAAAACTAGGTAGAAGGCCACCGGGAGACCATCTGGTCAGGGGTTTTACCTAAGGGGAGACTTTTCAAGGCATGCTGACGTTCCTGTAGATTGATAGGGGCCTAGAGCAGTTTAGAGTGAAGGGGCTTGAGCAGATTCCAGTGGCAGCTGGACAAATAACCTTTTAATGGCCTCCTGGGGCCGTCGTCTCCTTTATGAAGATAGTGATAGAAATCTCGGAGTGCTTGTTGCTTGGCCCCCTCAGAGGTAGCCCAGGTGTTGGTGCCAACCTGGATCTTTGTGATGTGTGCAAGCATGTTGTTGCCAAAGTCTCCACACCAGCAGGGTTTTCACTTTGTTTCCCCCTTCGTAGTATTTTTATTCAAGGGCAAGTAGAGCGTTCTGCCCTTTTGGTATGATGTGCCCGTAGCTGACCTCTTAGAAGAACAGCTCGTCAGTTGTTACATCAAGATGTGTTGTTGTGATCAACTCCTTAATGTCATCCGTCATGCCTTTCTTGACCAACCTAGCTTCCTGTGGCCGTGCAATGCCTATAGTGGAGATGGTGCCTCTAATAGTGTGTTTGAACCTATTGCAGAGCATGTGGCTCGAGATATCAGGACAGTCTTTGGATTCAAAGTAGTCAATTATTGCCTGCTGAATCTCTTCGATATCCATGGGATCTTGAAGGAGCTGGTGGGGAAGGCACTATTGCGGCAAGAAGATTCTGTCTCATCTATTCCGACCCAGGTTAGTTGCAAGTGTGCATGGTCGGAGATGGAGATGTATGACATGAGTGTAGAATCAAGACCCTTCAATAGGGAGTGGGTGAGAGAAATGTAATCAATACAGGAGTATCGACCAGGATGAGTATGTGCCAGACATCCACTAGGCCCAGGTCAGTGTGGTCTTGTTTCAGAGCTGTGGACATTGCACCTGTTCCTTGAAAGCCTGTAGTGCTGCAGTCAAGCTCAGGATCCCACACCAAGTTGAAGTCTCCCCCAACCACTAGGTTGCCCACATCATGTGTCAGTTGTTCCTTAAAGAGTTTTCTAAGATGGGAGTCTTGGGCTTGATTTGGGGTGTAGATGTTTAGGAGTGTCAGGGATCTCGAGTCGCACTGCATGTCCACTTACAAAAAAGTCCACTCTTATCTCCAACAATAGGTAGGTTTGGTGCATTGAGACTTCGTACATTAGGGGTGAGTAGTGTAACTCTTGGCGGTAGTAGCCATGGAAGCAGATTGTGTGGCTGGGCAATAGCAGAGCCCTAGATAGGGGTTTGGGGGCCCACGGGCCCTAGGTGTGTGAACAGTAGGGGGAGAGCAGAGAGCGTCCAAACATAGGACCAGCACCAGCTCAATGAGTAGATGTCAATCAGGCTGGGAGGGCTGGACATTCAGCATCGCCCATTCCCATGCGAAGATGAGTGTATCAGAGGGAGGGACATTAACAGAGAGGATGGGTAAGTTCCACCTGGGGTTCTAGTAGCCTAGAAAAGAAAGAACATGTAAATAACATATAGCAAACGGCCAACAGGGCCCAAACAATGAATCATGTTTTGGCCTGGCCAGCACACCATTACGCCAGCCAAGCAGGAGAAGTTCCCTACTGTCTTGGTCAAGGGAAGGGTGAAGCGACACCAGGCAGACTGCAGGTTCTCGGTCCTCACGGGCTGCAGTCTCCAGAGCATGTCGTGGCTCGCAGGTGACTGCTGACAGGTGTAGGGTGCACAGAGAGCATGAAAGCACAGGGGGAGGGGTGGAGATGCTCAATGCAGCAGATTTCATATTATGGAGCCTAACAGTGGAGACCACAGGTTGACCCCTGCATTAAGTGCAGATGGAGTCAAGTGGAAGGGCTCCATAGCATGAGGAGCATGACAGGAGAACGCTCCAAATGCATGCCAGTCCTCTCCCTTATGAAAGATCCAAGGGATCTATCTGATGTTAAACATACCCAGATGTCAATGGGGCAGGAGAGGAGAGTCGCTCCAGATTGTGAAAGTGTTAGATAATGTCTTTCTTGGCTTTGAAGGCAATGATTTCCTTATTGAGTTTAGTAGCATTCCTGGAGGAAACTGTGGGCCACGCAGATTTGTGCCAGTGGGGGGAGCTGGGTGGAGAGGGGCTGCCACCACCCCTAGGCTGGCTGCAGGCTTAAGAGATGTAGTGCCTCCTTTAGTGATTCGATAACCTGGCGTCTGCCCTCCCACAGAAAGATGATGGCAAAGAGGTCTCAGAGTTTGGTGACAGATCTGAAGTCCCTACGACACAGTAGTGTGGTGGATGGAAGATCTTGGAATAGCTGGAATGGGTGGCCTTTGAAAACCAGTTCAGCTTTTTCCGGGATCCCTGCAGAATTGCCTCCTTCTCGGTGTGGAAGTTTACCTGTGTCAGTATATCATGGGTGAAGTAGGAGTGACCTGGAGTTGTTGGCACAGTGTGTGCTCTCTCTAGCATAGTGGGTGGGGGTGGCATCTGGTTTGCCATGAATGGCTTGCAAGAGTTCATTGGTGAAGGCTGTGATGTCGGTGCCCTCCATTCCTCTAGGGACTCCCCTAATGCGGATGTTATTCCTCCAGCTTCGGTTTTGGAGATGATCTTGCTTCGCAATCCTGCACCAAAGAGCTTCTTGATCTTCGGTACGAGAGTCAAGTGTGTGTTACAGGTTGTTCACTCTTTAACCAAGCCTGTGGACGTGTTGCTTCAGGTCATGTATACAGGATTTGAGCCCTGTCTTAAGAGACAAGTTTGGTGTGCAGTTCCTGGAGGACACCATCCATATAGGCTTGGGTGATAGGTGCTGGCATCAGTGTCTCTAAGGGAGTCCCCCCAAGGGGGCCAGAGATGTGTCCATGGCCAGTGGAGGCTGTTTGTGCCACAAGGAGGTGACAGGTTTGTCTTTTGTAGAGCTGCTAGATGTGCCTTTAGCTGGCTTCCCGAGTGGCATTACAGGGTGGGAACAGAGGACTAAGAGCTTTTGGGCTGCATGCTGGGGGACCTCTTGTTGCGCAGGCTGAGGGAAACCGCCTTGCACGGGTGCAAGAGTGTCAAGCGTCTCTGCGATGAGTTGTCGGGGATCTCAGTGCAGAGTCTGTGGAGGGCAGTTGACTGTCTCTCCCCACCCTGCTCCTAGTTGTACAAGAGACACCGGCCACAGGTGTTGGAACTGTGAGTCATCAGAGCCTCTAAAGTGGGTTTCCCAGAGGTCTGGCTCCTGATATTCAGCACAGGTGTGGATGTGGAGGGTGCAAGATAGGAGACCCACAAGAAGTCTCGATTGGGTGTTCCAGGCTGCAGAGGTGAGTGAGCATAAAGAGTAGGAACTGTTTTGTTAAATTAGCTTGTCAAGTCTAGCTATTCAGTGGCAGGCGCTGTGCAGCAGGATTTGCGTTAGGCGCATCAGCAGTTACATGCAGTTGCATGGAGTAGTAGGGCAGTCATGCAGGGCTTCAGGGTATATTTCCAGCTATAGCACTCATATCGAGGCCAGAAAAGCAGGAATCCCGGTGGTTTTAGATACAAGGGCACTCACATCTCTGGGGAAGCAGTCTCTCAATAAGAACTCTGGCAGCCTGGTTGGTGGGGAGGGATCCAGGGGCTGTCCAAACCCCATGAGTTCACACCTTACCAGCTCTGGCCGGGCTTCAGAAGCTGTCCCAGTGCCTTCCCCTGGGCTCCTGGGTGTTGTAATGTTGGGTGGACAATGTCCCACATTGTAGGCCTCTGTCTGCCTGGAGTCATCAGGAAGGTCCCAGAGCGTCTTTAGGTTGAGGTGGTAAGGGGCCCGCTGTGGTTTGTGGTGGTATCATGGGTTGCAGTGCTCAGGGTTGCCCGATGACAGCAAGTGTAGCAGGCGGTTCCTGGGATGCAGCAGAAGCAGCCTTGCGGTCTGCTTTTCAGCTGGTGGGTTCCTGTCCGAGGCCCGTTGGCTGGAGGCACAAGAAAGGTGCCCAAATGGAGATGGGTCTGTTGCCCGCTCCAGCAAGCCAAATATCAGCACCCCTTATGCAGCCGACTGGATGGAGGTAGGGCTGCTGGGTCCAGTAAGTGCAGAGCCCTCAGTCTGGTGGGGGCCCATCCTTGGACCCAGCGTGTGAAGTCCCAGATCTGGTGTAGGGGTTGGGTCGCTGTGCAGAAATCTTGGGGACCAAGAGATAAAGTGCCTGGCCTGCTTCACAAGTGGGACTTCAGCCGCTCCAGCCTCCAGCAGGGAAAAGCATTGAGGCGGGGCAGGCTCGGGTGGCTCTGCAGTATGGCACAATGTCCCTCTCAGGTCAGGCCGCCGTGCTGTCCACTCCTGTAATGAGGCAGAAACTGGCTCTGCTCCAGTTGCTAGCTCTTCCGCAAAAAGGAAGGGAATTCGGGCATGTAGCCTGTCTTGTCGGGGCTGTATGTTGCACCCTACTACTTAAGATTGTAATGGATTGGCTGCACGGGTCCGGATCTCGGAAGAGTTGCGCCCTAAGCTATGTTGAGCCAGACCACGCCCCTTGATATTTTACTTTCAAGTTTACGTTTCCTTTGCCATTTTTGGGTGGTAATCCCTTCTAGTGCACTATGCTCAGGGTTTGTTTTTTGGCAGTCATCGAGGAAGCCTGCTTGGTTATCGCAGTGCTCTTAATAATTATTGATCCATGGGAATGGGTCATTACAAAATGTATATTGTCATTTGCTTGAAATTAGTTTTGAAGGTGCATGTTTTTCAGAGATGTCATTTCGACGAGCTTTTATCAGAAACATGCACTAGAAATAGCAATACACGCAGTTGTCTTGATCTGATTTCTGGCACACTTATAATTCAGAGTCGGATTCCTAGGGGGAAAAAAGGGGAAAACAAGATATCTACCGTCAGATACCGATTCTGTATGTTATAATTTAGTTTTGAAGTTGAAAACTTGTAATAGGTGTTTACCGAACATGGTACATACCCTACCCTTTTCCGCCCAATTTGTAATAAGGGCCTAATTATAGTGGTTTCCTTGGTATCTATCTTTATCGCATATCCTAGGCACGTTGGCATGCTCTCCCAGCCTTAATTAGGCTCTTCTTGACTTAGTTTAAGTTCTCCTAAGGTGACTAGATGTGATTTTCTCAACAACTATGAAGAGGCGAATCCTTGGAAAGGTCCAGAACACCGCTATGGTTCTGGAGGTTGATATATGCAAAGTTTTAACTGCAAGTCATTTTTTTACCCTGATATTAAGTATTTATGAGTTTGGATTTCTAGTGAATGGGGCTAGTGTGAACTTGTTTGCCCTCCAATGTATTTTTGGCAGT
The DNA here is from genome assembly GCF_031143425.1 of Pleurodeles waltl. Lineage (NCBI taxonomy): Eukaryota > Metazoa > Chordata > Amphibia > Caudata > Salamandridae > Pleurodeles > Pleurodeles waltl. Next base: position 730,390,054 of record NC_090439.1, on the reverse strand, counting down.
CCTCCTGCCTAGTTGGTTGACTAACTAAATGGTATCCATTCCGGTGTGGATTGACTCATGTGCTCCCCTGGATTGTAAACAAACCATTGTGGATAACTCCAAATCCCTGGGATTCATTTTAGACAACTGGCTTCACCTACATATTCCCATCTCTGCTATGTCCGTAATTACGGGCTACATGCAACAACTCGGGCTACTGTGGGGTATTATAGTTTATTAATGATCAGGACTAAAAATCTGTGATTCAGACACTTGTTCTCTCCAGACTGGACTATGGGAATTCACTTTAGACTAGCCTCCCAAAACTACATCTTGTGCTCGCTTTGTTTCTAGGTACAGCAATTTTGACATCACCACTCCTTTTCTTTTAACTCTGCAATGTTTCTCCACTACTGCTTTTTTTTTTAATGTAACTACAGTCATTGCAAATGTGATGATGGGTGCTTTTGTGCTTTCAAATGATGACTAACTTTACTTCTAATAGTGAAAAGTAAATTAATGGTGTGTTGTATGCGTCATTGTAGATATTAATGCCGTATGTATTGTACACGTCTTTGATGGTGTGATGGGAATTGGCTGAAAAGTTAATTTGTTTATATGACTTCAGTGTTGCAGATAGAACTAATTGGGATGTTACATGTTTGCCTATTGGTTACCAATCCATATAGCTAAAGGCAACTCCTTGTTATTTAGAAATATGCTTTGATTGTCTTTTACTTATACATACACATTGTTTGAATGTGTAATATATCACCACTCTTGTCAAAGTTAGAAAGTATGTTGATGAACTGGTAAATCGTCTGTTATCCAATTTTTCTGAATAATCTAACGCATCATCTTTATGCATTAGATTTTTCTAATGGCATGTATTGCCAAATGTATATCTTCAAATATTTCATATATTTTGGTTATTAACATGGTTTTTGAATGAGTACTATGGTTTCCAGGTTTCCCTAATACATTACATGGTTGGCCCTTTTCATGTAAATTCTGCATGGTCAGAGCAGATAGGCTCGAGATGTGCATCAGCCATATAATGTGAACAAAATCAGCATTAGTCAAACTGCATTGGTTTACTGTGAGTAACACATTGGGGTTTAAGGAACTTTTAACTGGCATGCCCAGCAGTACATAGCATAAGATCTGTCTTACAATTAGGGATTTAAGAATATATACACCAAGTAGATGAAAAAGGTTATTGAATGATCTCACTTTTCTGCGGTGTCTCAGTGTGTCTCAGTCGGCGCATGAGGAATACAGGTGACTGTACCGGGACAGCAAACTACTAAAAGGCTTTTCAGACAGTATTCAACATCAGTTTGTCCACCTTTATAAATATAGAGAAACTCCGAATACAGCTGTTTTAATAGGGCTTTCGGATCTTGAACTGGCTCAGTTTTGTTACGGCATTACAAATACCTAACTTGCTTCAACCGAATACCTACAACGTAAATCCTGCCACTACACAAGACACATGTTCAAGTAAATGCAGTTTCTTCGCAAGGTATTGATTCTCATTACTAAAAAAATAATTGATGTGCATTTTATTTTGTTTTAGGATTGGTGTCGGAATCTGTGACGCTTAGTTAACTTCTGAGGGATGGTAGGATTTCCACATAGTGTGATTCTTGAAGATTAGCTTTCTTCGATTGATACAGCGTGAATCATCTTCGTGAGCTGTTTCGCTTCTCAAAGGTATGCTTCCTTTTTATTTTCAAATGATCGGGCAGTTGACGCCTTGATGTCTGCCGTGAAATTCCAGAAAGTTTGTCTATCGTATTAGCTCTGCAGACAAAGTAGCCACAAATGTGGATTGTGTAGTTATTGCACAGTACAATGGTAGAAATAGTATCACTGGCATAACTAGAGTAATGCTTACATATAGTAGTTGGTGTCATGCAGAACATTAAAGTAGATGATTTTTCTCAGCATTTCCCCTCTAACTATTTAAGAGAAGAGAATTGGGGAAAACCTTATTGCTAATTTAAACTTTGTGTGTTTCTTACTGGTTTTTGTATTAGTTGTCCTCCGTCACTTTATCTGTAATTATTCAAGTTGTTCGACTGACTGGCCACCCGAAGTAGAGTTTTGTGCGTGATGTTGCATTGTGAGTTGAAACATTGTGTATTCACGTGCATAATGTAAACCCTCGCAGCTTCCTCTTCCTTCATCTTTCACATATTCATTTCTTATTTAATTTCACTGATTCACAGAGTTCAAACTTATAACCGTTCCTAGAGAGCAGAATTAATTGAAGATGTTTCTCACTCAGCGATTAGTTCAATCCACCCCTTGCAAAATCCTACCCTGTCTGGACATCTGGAACAGCGATGCCTTTGGTTCTTCCTCATTAGTAATTATTTAAACTAGAACAGTTGTAGCTTCGACCAGTTTCTGTCTTTGAACTTTATCCTTGCATTTACTATATACACCAGAAGGTGACTGTGTTACAGACAAATGTAAAAGGGATTATTGGGGCCCTTTCTTCTCTATATTAAATGTACTGTAAAAGTGTAATGTCTTGCAGTTCACTGAGGATACTACCAAAGAATGAAATGCAAATGTCTATCCATGCAGTTATAAATGTAAAGTAGACTGTCCTACAAGCCATTCAGAATATAGTTTAGTAGTGGGTTACAGTATTTAGACTTTACATGCTCATCACGCATAAAGTTTCCTGTACAAGTGCACATGATAAATCTGAATAAAAAAATAGTTAATTATACTTGTTGTTTGCCTTTTGAAAAATGTCAAGCATTCAGTAATGCAGATTTCTGCAAACAGGACAAAAAACATTTATCAACTAAGGGCACTTAAAAAAAAAAATACATTTCCTTTGGTGCTAGTGCAGCTTTCCTCCTATGGCACTAACCCACATTCCCTTTATTTAACCTGTACCTTGAACTGTTCCAACATTAATTGCATTGATTAAAAACAAAAAAACTTCCCCATATGGTTTACTTCCTAAGCTGCTCCCCCTTGTAGCTTAATTTTTTTTTTTTTTTTTTTTTCTTTTTTTTTTTTTTTCTTTTCTTTACACCATCCTATACTCTGGTCTGCCTTTTTGTTCTCTTTGTGCTTGACTGCTGTCCTAATCTACTCCTCCTACAGAATGTGTTATGTATGGCACCCTTTACACCTGCCTATACTTTGTGCCACACTCCTTCTAGTGCCTGGGTTTATGTTCCTCCTCACTTTGTGTCTATTACCACAAGAGGTGTGGGTGTTTTTGTTCCTTTCTCATCCCACTACATCCTGTTCTTCTCCTCTGACCATTCCAGTTGTAAACGGAGCTTGGTGGCTTGTAGCTGGCTGGTTCTTGGTCCATTCTCTCTTGGCCCTCTGCCTATTGTTTTTGAGCTTCTTATCCGCCATTAATTCATATGTATTACTGCATTATAAAGATAGAGTGGAGTAGCTAATGAATGGCTTATAACAACCCTGGTGATGTTGTAATGTAAAGGGTTTTGCTGGCAGGTTTGATTTGTCACGCTTCTTAGGCACTGTTGTACTATTGATTCTGTAGACTTCTCAGTATTTTGGGAGGAAGGGGCTGTGCTTCGTTGTGTTAAATTTATCTCATAGGATTGGAGAATTGCACTTTTTCATTCAATACCTCGCAAATAATCCCTCCTTGTTACTGAACATGGCCAATCATCCTCGTTGTGGTTGTCTTGATACTGAAAATACTTGAAGCTTCCCAGATTTATTATTTGTGTAATGAGGTTACCATAGGGTAAAATTGACATATTTTACTAATGTAAAGTTATGAGACTTGCCCAGCAGGTACTGTACAAGAGGAATTATTATTTTTGGAACTAGTAAGTGGCCGCAAATATGAATTGTCAGGACCCCAGTGTTTAAAAATAAACCCCCTGATTTAAACAAACCTTGTTCATCACTGCATATATACTTTACCTAAATTAATACTTATCTGCATAACGAATTAGTTGCACTAAGTGGCTTCTTTAAAAGCCACATTAACTAACACACACACACAAGCTTTCATTGCTTCTGTACATGATTGGTATTGTAATAGGTTTATTGTTTACCCCAAATGTGTTTCTGCTTTTATCTCGAATCGCTTTACCTTTTTATAAAGGTGTATTACAATCTTCCGTTCGAGGTGTTCGTTGAGGCTTTCCGGTTGGATTTTAATGGGAAAATCTAACAACCTTCTCTGAAATGGCACATGTTCATAGTATTGCTTCCTTCAGTATTAGTCTGAACCTTTTGCTGAACTGTTTCTTTTTTTGTAAAATGAATCACCACTTGTGATTCTTCTCTGCCATTTATAAAGAGGAAACTGTTCTTTTGCTCGAGGGTAACCATGAGGATGGCACTTAAACCAAGAAAAGGATAGATGTAAATACAAATTTGGCGAAATTGTGAAGATATATTGTGTCTTTGGGATGAGCAAAGTTCTGCAATTCTCTTTCCACACAACGTGTGATACAAATGGTGTTAGGGAGGGCTGAGGCTTAACAGTGTCACCTCATTGGCTGAGGCTCAGGTTCTTTTCATTGAGATGGACATGCTGCTACTACAGGGGTATTGGTTCAAGGCCTTCAAGGGAGGTTATTTATGCATACAGCTGTTCTAAGGTTATCATTGGTTTTCCATCCTGAGAACAGGGAATTACTCATGCATGTGAACCTTTGAAAGATCCAATGCTGATAATGTATACTTCCCCCTTTTTAGTCCACATAAGACCATAATGAAACTGTAAAGTTGATAGTACCAAAAACAGAGAAGATACTTGGAGCAAAAACATTGTCACTATGTTTGCACTAGTTTTGTTATAATGGGTCCCAATTGCTGCAAAGTGGTTCTGGAATGCTCTAGAAAAGCCACACAATCTTGTTCTCCTTATTAAACCTAGTGTAGAGGTTGGTGATATAGTATGATCTCCGAATGATAATGCTCAAATTGGTCCTTCTGGAAGTCCTGCTTGGGGCTCAGTAAATGAGTAATGACTCGAGTGATGGTTTATGAACACTAACTTTTATTTCCCTTTTGAGCCACAGTCATGAAACAAGAAGGCAATAGGAAGGTAGGCAGAGACTGTAACTTGAGGAAGTAATCAAGGCATTCATTTTGGCCTGGAGTTCAGGTTTTGCAGAAAAGGCAATACTTTAAAATCCAACAGAATACTTGATGTATGCAGAACTATTAGTTCAGGAAAGTTGTTTTTTTTTGTTTTTCTTTTTTCTTTTTTTTTCCCTTCATCCTTCCCTGAGGCACGTAGCTGTCAAAACACCAGAGTGAAAATATGTTTTTAATTGAACTAATTACTTCAGTTCCAAATAGCTGACTGGAAGATGTGCACCAATTTTCATATCTTGTGGGTGAGAAGATTGATAACTGAGACATGGCACCATAAACTAGATTCTATTGTAGATGTTTCTTCCATTTCTGGTCTGTGCACTAAGTGAGGGTCATTGGACGCTTTTGTGGCATTACAGGAAAGGAATGGAACATCAGTAGAAAATAGATATATCACAAATTTTGTAGATCCTTGGAAGATCTTCATTGGCAATGATTCTGCGTTTGCTCTGCCGTCAGTAGCAGGCTACAGTGATAGGCCTAGTTTGAGTGATATTTTTTGTGCATCAGAGTATTTGTTTATTCTCCACCATTTACACTGGTCTAGATGTAGGTACTTCTTTGCCAGTGTGATAGGAATTTGTGGCATAGGAAAATATAAGTGAATTATTTTCATGACTGTATTCGTTTGCACAAGCTGTAACCTAGTTCGCCTTCAAAAGGTTGAGAAGCAGTAATAATGTTGCTTTTGGAACAAGGGTGAATTCACATACTGAAAAATGCAGAACAAATAGTAATTTTTTTCCAGTATTGTAACGTATGGCTTTCAACAACCTTGCAGCATGCTGCAATCTTGGCTCAGTAACAAGAGAAGGTTGAAAACATTTTAGGGTTCATTGTGCTTTTTTTTAAATTTATTTTTAATTTTTTTTTTTACTGTAGAGTGTGCTGTGTTTCTCTTAGTGAGTGCTGTGCATATGTTTATTGCTGAGATGCTCCTTATCGATGTTGAAAAACATGTAAATGATGAAATGCACCGACAGATAATTTAACTTTGCTCTCTATTAGAGTTTCCATAACCAGTGTTTTTAGAAAACCAAGTCCTGTGCCACAGAAAACACCATATGCATTGTCCATAACACTGTTGACTTTATAGCCTGCCTTAAAATATTAGTAACGCTGAGCCGTAATTTACTTAACTGCCATTAAAGGATTATTACGGTCCCTTATTGTTCGATGTATGGGCGACACTGTGGAGTAGGTGTGGGGGGGAAGGGGGTGAAGCTGCTACTATGTATTATGACAGCAACACTGTATTCAGTTTGGTAGCAGTAGGGCAAGGGCAAAGCACTTTAAAAAAGGTATTTGGTAAGGATGTGTCTTGACAACATTTTTGACTATAATTTCGGTAAAAGGAGTAGAGCACGAGGAAGCATAGGTAGGTGCATCTATAAGGTAATCAGCTCCTATAATTGATCCCTTTTTTAGGTCTGGTCTGTATTTAGCTTTCGCAGTTTGTTTGAAAGACCTCTTGTGTACCATACGAAAAACGTACAGTGGGCTTAGTCTGCTCGTTTTCCAGCATTGGTTGCCTTTGTCACTCGTTTACTCACTTCTTATCCAGGTCTTGCCATCCTCCTCGTGTTTTGTTTCTTCCCTAAAGCATATTCCCTTTACCTTACTTTGGATTGGATAACTTGGATTATTCTACTGCTTGTATTCAGGCAACTACTCTTTTCTTTCTTTCAGTAGTCCATGAGAGCGCACATTTCCCTTGTGTATGATGCTTTCCCCCAAGCATATGCACCTTGCACGTTTTCTGTTGATCCATCCACCACTCCCCCTCATCCCTAGCTCATTATTATTGCTTTCTTAACCTTACCCTGCCTTTTCTTTTTGACGACTTCTGGGCCCTTACTTGCACACCACTGTTGTTCCCTGGCCATTCGACCTTTCTCGTATCCTCACCTCACCCTACTATTTATTGCTCCCTGAACCTGTTAGTCATTAACATTTTCTTTTTTTAATTATATTTTTTCAAAGGGCTTGGTAGCTCCTATATGTGGCAGCATCACAGTGAAAAAAGTGCTTTATTGACTTAACTTTGGTTTTAATATTTACTGATCCAAATGGTTCTTCCCATTTTGGATCCGTAACTAAACTGAAACAAGTGGTGCCCACATCACCCCCCAACCCCCCCCGGCATTGATCAGGATTTCTTTTCTTGAGCAGTATCCCTGCATAGGTGGTGTCGAGCGGCTATTTGTCATCTGCGTCGTCTGCACCCAATATGGCATTGCGGTCCTATATAGGCACCACCCTGGGGCGCAGAGGTCATTTCTTTTCATTCCGTGCCAGCCAGTGCTGATCCAAAGAGAGCCTACCCCTCGTTCATGGTTTTTCACTGGCCTTTTTCGACTTGTAAAACTCCTGGTGCGTCGAAGATGTCATCTAGGAAGGACACATTCAAGCCCTGCATATCCTGTCATTGGGTAATGTTTGACAGATCCCCAGCTTGTGTGGCTTTGATGTTTTGAAAACAACCACGACCCAAAGTCGTGTTCGAAGTGTCGGGCCATGCATCCCAAGGCTTTGAGGAAGTGGTCCCTGAAGCTGATGGCGGCCCATCTCCACGTAAGTTGTGGTCCCGGTCCCAGAGGAAGGCCTCTGGAGTGGTCGGGTAGTCCAAGTCTTCAGGACGATCAGTTAAGTCGAGGCTTAAGAAGAAGTAGAAAGCGAAGCGTTCTTTTACTTCACCCTGTCCGTCAGCTGACAAAATGCGGGAGTGACGTTTTAGGCCTTCATCTGCAGAGCCTGCATGTGGGCCAACTTCGTGTCTCCCTGAGTTTCTGGGAGCTGAAGCAACCCCTGCCTAATTGAGTTTTGAGGCCATGCGTCTCATTTTTGGGCAGTCTGATACAGTTGGAGTGCCTTCGGGCCCCGTGGAGTCAGTTTTGGCGGCTTAGGCCTCTGCTCTGAGGGCACCGATGTATCCACGCTTGGATCCAGGATGGTGTCAGTTGTGCCATCTTGACCTTCCTGGACATTGGTCTCTGCTCCTGACACCACCCATGCCCTCAGGCGGCGCGGTCCTCATCCTCATTGCCAACTCCGACACCAAACTGATGGGCATTGCAATATGCCTACTCTGGCGCCTACAGGTGCTGTGCCTCTTGAGTCGGATCCTGAGCCTGTTTCTTATGTGCTAGAGTAAAGTGCGGAATGGGAGCAGTTACTGCACCATTTAGAACACCAGCTCCAAGGCCCTATGGGCTGACTTATGCACTAGGGTGAAGCCAGTGGACTAGACACCTCCCCAGATTCTGCCATGCTTTTTCCTAATGCCGTGGCTACAGAGCAGGGTGCTTCATTCTCTGTGGTGGGGCAAAGAGCAGCTAAAGTCCCAGACCTTGAGCTGCCTTTGGTGGCAGTCAGGACTGAACTCCTGAGAGGGATTCTTAAGTCTGGAACTTCATCCTCCGAACCCCTGCTGCCCTTCAATAAAGCTTGTACAGATGTACTACTGGGTACCTGGTCTGAACCCAGGACAGGGGCTCCTGTGTACAGGACAATTGGCCGCCGCCATCATCCTGATCTGGGTGACCCATGTTTCCTTACATAACACCCCACCGCTGAGAGCTTGGTTATTCAAGCTTCCACTACCCATGGCACATTCCCTTCGGCACCCCCGGATAGGGAATCCAAGAAGCCGGACACACTTGGGAAGAAGTTTTCTTCCGCCAGCCTGGTATTGCAGTCTGTGTACACTGCATACAAACAAGAGTCGTAGCACTCGTGGTATAAAGACAGAGTTAGAAGTTGTTCGTATGTTCAGTATTCTTCGTAAATTATCAACCAAACTTTTGTTTATATCACAATCCGAGTTTTATTAGTACTGTTCAACAATCCTCCACAAGAACAGCTTATTCGAATGTTCAGATATCCTCCAAAAGAACAGCCATTAGTACTGTTCAACAATCCTCCACAAGAACAGCCTATTTAAATATTCAGATATCCTCCAAAAGAACAGCCAACACGTGTTTCATCCTCTGAGAAGTATCTCTCATTGATGTACATCGCAGCCACTAGATTCGGGAACGCTGTGGGTGAATTAGACCGCGCAGCGTTCCTCCCTTTTTTCCTTTATTAAGTTATTCGGACATTCTGACGGAGACAATATTCGAAGAATACTGAACGATATGATAGTTTTGAACTTATGAAGTACAGTAAGCCCTGATGAAGTCCTCAATGAGAGATACTTCTCAGAGGATGAAACACGTGTTGGCTGTTCTTTTGGAGGATATCTGAACATTTAAATAGGCTGTTCTTGTGGAGGATTGTTTAACAGTACTAATGGCTGTTCTTTTGGAGGATATCTGAACATTCGAATAAGCTGTTCTTGTGGAGGATTGTTGAACAGTACTAATAAAACTCGGATTGTGATATAAACAAAAGTTTGGTTGATAATTTACGAAGAATACTGAACATACGAACAACTTCTAACTCTGTCTTTATACCACGAGTGCTACGACTCTTGTTTGTATGCTATTGCGTTTCTCTGGAAACATTGGAGGATTGAGGGAGATCCTCTTGTCAGAAGCACCGTGCCATGAACTAAATGTGTTATCTATTCTTTGGACTATCTGTCAGCGCCCATATCCTATGAGTATCTTCCTCGTTGTCACTGTTTTTGTGTACACTGCATGCCTTTCGGACAGTTATTCCCACACCCTGTGGGATATGGTTGTGAAGGTGCTGCTGCAGGTCCCGGAGCAGTCCTGGGCTTTAATCTCCCGAGCAGCTGCTGATGGAACAGAGGCAGCAAAGTTCACGATCCGATCTGGACTATACACGAACGACTCATTGGGCAGAGCAGTTGCTTTGACAGTGTCCCTTAGGCGCTACGGCTGGTTGAGGATGTCTGGCTTTTCAGGGGGTGTCCAAGCCAATCCTATGGACATTCCCTTTAATAGCACCAGTCTCCTTGGAGAAAAAGCAGGCTCCGCGCTTGAAGGCTTCTCATGTTACAGCCAGGTCTTTGTACCTCGCAGCAGTTCCTCGTCCCCCCCTCAGTCTGCTTTTTGCCCCTTTCGTGGTAATGGCAAGGGCACCCAACTAGATCCATTCCTGTCCAGCGACTGTGCCAGTCATGCTTCAAGACTACCCCTCCATCCATGCCACCATCCTATGATCAAATGACGGAGCATTACCTGACACTTCTCCAAGTGGAAGTTACGGTTCTCTAGGCCAAGGGAGACTTAGGGTTCCTGTGCCAAAAGTAGGTCATGCTTGCTATTCTCACTACTTTTTGGTACCTAAAGAGATAAGGGCCTCTATCCTATCCTAGACCTTTGGTCCCTCAATCTCTTCCTCAGGAAGGAGAAGTTCAAAATGCTGGCTCAGGTTCCATCTGCCCAGGACACTGGATGGTAGCGTTGGGCTTGCAGCATGCTTATTTCTATATTCCCGTCCTGCCTTCCCACAGACGTTACTTGTGATTTACAGTGGACCACGAGCACTTTCAGTTAGCTTTGCTCCCCTTTGGTCTTACCATTGCACCTCAGGTGTTCACTAAGGTGATGGTGGTGGTCGCAGCTCATCTGCACAGGTCAGAGGTTTCAGTCTTTCCCTACTTCCAGGACTGGCTTTTGAAGGCGGGTTTGCTCCAATGCTGTCGTGTCCCACCTCAGACTACAGTGGACCCCCTGCATTTGCTGGGGTTCACTTTGTGTGCCGAAGTCCCACCTGACTCCCTCTCAGATGAACCTCTTCATCTGAGCTGTTCTGGACACAGTGTAGTTTCAGGCTTTTCCTATCGAGCGGCAAGTACAGGATATTCAGGCAGTAATACTGATGTTTCAGCCTCTATCCTGGATTTAGATTAGAATGACTGAGGCTGCTTGGCCTCGTGGCCTCCTGCATTTTGACACATGCCAGTTGGCACATGTGGGCTCAGCAGTGGGACCTAAAGTTCCAGTGGGCGCAGCATCAGGGGAATCTCTCGACATGGTCCAGATTTTGGAGGGAACTGCGCAAGATCTGCAGTGTTGGTTAACGAACTTCAATTGGGGCATTTGGCTTTTTGAGGGATGTCCAAGCTTCCCTTATGGACATGCCCTTCGATGGCACCCATCTCTTCGGACAGAGTCTGGACTCCACATCAATCTGCTGGAGCGCTGGGCGATCCGGCTGGCATTGAAAGGCTTTCTACCCTCCATCAAGGGAAGGCTAGTGCAGGTGTTTACTGACCACACCATCTCCATGTAGTATTGCAACAGGCAGGGTGGGGTGGGGTCGTGGACCCTTTGGCAGGAGGCTCTGTGCCTCTGGGCGTGGCTGGAACAGCAGGGCATATCCCTGGGGGTTCAACATCTGGCAGGCTCCCTGCATGCCAGAGTAGATGAACTCCGCTGACTATGCTTAGTGGATCACAGATGGTGCCTCCATCTGGAGGTGGCACAAGTTCTTTCAGAAATTGGGAGAGCCTTGGTTAGATCTGTTGTCCTTTGCAGAGGACACACAATGTCAGCAGTATTGCATGTTGGAGTTTCCAAGGGGTCAATCCCTCGGCGACTCTTTCAGTCTTAAATGGAACTCTGGGCACCTGTACCTCTTTCCGCCAGTACCACTTCTTCCAAGAGGTCTAGAGAAGATCAAGGACGACCAGGCCCAAGTCATTTTTGTGGCTCTGAACTGGACACAGAGAGTTGGGTATTCAGAGCTACTGAGCATGGCAATCGATCCTTCGATCAGACTGCCCCTTCGGGAGGATCTTCTATTGCAGTAGTAGGGGAGGGTTCTCCACCTGAACCTTTCCAAACTCTGCCTTCTTGCATGCAGATTGATAGGTGGCAGTTGACCGCTTTTGACCTTCGGCCTGAAGTTTGTAACGTCATCTTGACAGCCAGGAGTCTCTCCACCAAAACAGTGTACGCATGTCGTTGGAATATTTTTGTGGCATGGTGCACAAACAAGTCTGTTGACCACTTTTCTGTCCATCTCCCTGGGGTTCTGATGTTTATCCTTTCTCTCGCCCAGCAGGACTCTGCTATGGGCACTCTAAAAGGTTGTCCGCGTTTGATGTTGCAGGATCAACCTTCTTTGTTTAAGTCTCCTATTGTTTCTAGGTTCCTGAAAGGTGTTAATCATGTTTCCTCCATCCCCATTATTATGCCCCAAAGGGATTTGAATTTGGTTCTGACATTCTTGGTGTGCTCTCCTTTTGAGTCTCTCCACAATTGTCCTCTCAGGCTTCTCACTTTAAAACCGCTTTCTTTGCGGCTATTACATTTGCCGGCAGGGTGAGTGAGCTGCAGGCATGGTCACCTAAGCCACCCTACCTTTTATCTATCCTGATAAAGTGGTGTTTCGCACTAGGGCTTCTGTTTTGCCAGCAGTAGTCACTCCCTTTCATGTAGGCCAGCCAATCACCTTGTCTACTTTTTACGCATCCCCACATCCTTCTAAGCAAGAGGAGACACTCTACCATCTGAACCCAAAAAGAGTGTTGGTATTCTACCTTGATTGTTCTAAAGAGTTATGGGTGGATGATCAACTCTTTGTCGGTTATGTGGGTGCGAAGAAAGGTCGGGCAGTGCAGAAGTGGAAAATCTCCTGATGGGTCATATTCTGTATTAAAATTCTGCTATGCACTGGCCAGGAAGCAACCACCTAAAGGTTAGCGTGTTCATTCTGCCAGAGCATTCGCTGCGACCACTGCGTTAACAGAGTTCCAGTCCTCATATCTGTCCGGTGACAATGTGAGCTTCCTTGCAAACATTCACCAAACACTACTGCTTGAACAGTCAGGCCCGTAGGTGCAGATATTTTGCCTGTTCAGTCCTGCAGGACTTTCTAGTATGATCCTGGGTCGCAAACCCACCTCGGTTGGTATTGCTTGGCTATCTTTTTAAGCTAAGGAATCTGCAACTAGAGGTTTCTATCAGATACACCAGTTACTTACCTTTGGTAACGCCTTAACTGGTAGAGACAATAACTAGTTGCAGGTTCCTTACTGACCCGCCCATCCTCCCCGCTTTCCAAACTGATTTCTAGGAAGAACTCCCGTTAGTTTTGACGCACCAGTCGTCTGTGTTCATGGATCAGCGCTCCTGGCGTGAAATGTCATGAAAAGAAACTGACGTCATCACGCCCAGGTGGCACCTATATAGCACCCGTGACGTCCTTTCCAGTGCGGATGCCATCGCTGTATGTGGAGCTGATTAACGACGCGCAGGGATTCTGCACAAGAAAAATCTCAGGATCCAGGCTGACACCGGGGAAAATTCTAAGGTAAGAAATCTGCAATTAGATATTGTCTCTACCAGACAATCCATTAGCAAAGGTAAAGTAACTTGTCCATTGGTCAGTCAGTGCTATACGTAACATGACAATTTAAGGACCGAAATCTGAGACTAAAAGTGAACCATTGGGGGGGGGGGTGATCAAATCTGGGTTTCGGCTTTAAGGGTCTCAAGTAAAATCTCCCATCCCTCTGCAACTTCTAGTGATCTGATTCCTCTCTTGGCTTCTCGATAAAGAATTATCCCTTCACTACTTGCCCACTTAGACACTCATTTTTCCATTGGGACATTCCTAGGTCCCCCTGGGTTTTTCCAAGATGCCGCGATCTCTCGCCTAGCCAGTGAAAGGGCCAGGTCTTGAAATCTGTCGGAGACTTTATTCTTAGCAGAATGCGGAAACCAGTTCAAAAGGCAGTGACCCATAGTACGGGGTATTTCTCTTTTTATAAGTCGCGTCAAGGTTTGGAGCACCTCTGTCCAGTATAGGTCCAGACTGGGACAGTCACAGAACATGTGCTTGAATTCAGCCCCCATCGAGCCACATCGGGGGCAACACTCGGTCACCTTCCCAAAGTATTTGTTGATGCATGTGGGTGTCAAGTATGCTTGGTGGAGCACATAAAAATTTCTGAGTTTGAATCTGGCATTTCGTGTTGCTTTAGGAAGACCCTTCAGGATACGCTCCCATTCTTCTTCGGAAATATCTTAGTTCAGGTCTTTCTCCCAGGTTTGCTTAACTAGGGTCAGGGGGACTGCTCTGTCTGCCCGTAATAGGCCGTAGAGGCTCAAAACTGCCTTATGTTTGCCACCTGCGGAAGTCAGATAAGTGCATGCGGTTTGTGTTGGAGGTTCTCCCCCTCTCTCCTGCCAATGTCTACGGATGCAGGCCACTAGTGCCCCATGCAGTAAAAAGTGCCCCCCTGGTAGCCCACATTCTGCCCTAAGGGCCTCAAATAGTTCACCCACTGTAAGGATCCCGGCCTCCACCCAGGACTTAAGTGCATTCCAAGTGCCCCGGTGCGGTAGGGCCCGTAGAGACAAAAAGGTAGTTCTGGAGAGTAGGGGGACTCCACTTTGATTTTTCACAGGAAAGTCCTCCAGCACGGAGTCAGGATTTTTAATTCAGGATGGTCTTATTTCCCATCCCCGGGGGTTCTTAATAAGACCGCGAACAATCTGGGTCCCGGCGGCGTAAACGCCTTCACAGCTGAGCCAGCTTCCGTTCTACTTGACATCCATTGCGCTAACCATTGGAGTTGAGCTGCCAAGTAGTAAGATTCGAAATCTGGAACCGCCAGACCACCGTCTGCGGATTGTCTCTGAAGTTTAATCAGAGCTACTCTCCTCCTTCCTTCGCCCCATATAAATGATATTACCATTGTTTCTAATTCTTTAAAGATGGCTCTGGGAATCCAGATTGCCAACACCGTGAAGTGGTATAGTTGTCTTGGAAGTACAGTCATTTTGAGAACTGCTATTCTCCCAGCCACTGATAATGGTAAGGTCTGCCAAAAGGACATACAGGCCTTTACAGAACGTATGGAGCCACCAATGTTGCACTCTAGGATGTCCAGTTAATCGTGATAAATTTTTACTCCCAGATAAGGGAGCCCATTCGGGATCCATCTGACCAGATCCAAGTTCGATGGGGGTGCCCGGGGTCCCCCCCAGCAGGAACAAACCAGTTTTATCCCAGTTCACCTTCAGACCCGAGCATTCCTCAAACCGAGATAACATATGTTGTGCCCGGGACAGATCTCTCTGGACATCTTCTAGAAATATTAAAAGGTCGTCGGCTTAAAAGGCAATTCGATGCCTCTCACCTCCTGCCAATATTCCCGGACCCCCCCTCCCGCCCTAGCTGCAGCTGCTAAAGGTTCCATTGCCAAGGCAAATAGAAGTGGTGACAAGGGACAGCCCAGCCTGGTACCCCGCTCAAACATGTAGCTTCCAGATATTGTCTGTCCTGTGCGCACTCTGGCCGTGGGCTTTGGTATATAAGAGTTTCACCCAGGAGATATAATCGGGCCCTATTTTAAGTCAGGTCATCACTGTGTAGAGGAACTCCCAGTCCAAGCTATCAAAAGCTTTCTCTATATCTACCGCCAGGACTCTGGTGGGAGAGGCCCTGGACGACTGGTCTCTCATGATGGCTAGCAGTCTGCGGATGTTGCTGACGGTGTTTCGCCCCAGAATGAAGCCTGCTTGATCTTGGTGTATCAGTGTGGTCATATATGGGAGCAGTCTGGTTGCTAAAATCTTACTGAGGAGTTTATAATTAAGGTTTAACATGGGCAACGGTCTATAGGGCCCTACCTCAGTAGGGTTTTTACCGGGTTTGAGGAGGGGAATTTTGATCGCCTCCCGGGCTGTTGTCGATAGCTCACCCCTTTCTTTGGCAGTTTTGTATAGGCTTTCTAGTCACGGCGAGAGTATGTCTATGTAAGTGTGTCTCTCTCTCTCTCTCTCTCTCTCTCTCTCTCTCTCTCTCTCTCTCTCTCTCTCTCTCTCTATGCACACATGCAAGGTAACTTCTATAATCGAAGCACCAGAGGCGTTCTGTACAATCTGCCACTTCCGCTCTAAGCTCCAATATGGAGTTCTGTAGGTGTGGGTTCCTGGGTCTGTTTCTCTCAGCCTCCCGCAGTTTGTCCTCAGCCCGTTCTGTGTCCCCTAGTAGAATCCAACGCACCCCAACCGCCCCCGCTATACACCTCCCCCTTATCACCACCTTAAAAACATCCCATTCATTCAAGGGGTTAACAGCAGATGCGTCATCTTTAAAAAAACTGAGTGATATGTTGCCACAACTCTTCACGGAAGAGCGGGTCCCCAAGAGTTTCGGGGTTTAGCCTCCAAGTAGGAATGCTAGGGACGGGGGGGATCCCCACCTCAATGACGATAAAAGGGGGTTGTGATCAAAGTGTGTGCGGGTTAGGGATTCCGCATTGTGTACCTGGGGGTATACATGTGGGGTGCAGAGGAATGCATCTAATCTAACATGCAACTTGTGTAGCTGAGAGAAGAGTAATCCTTTCATCTGGATGTAATCTGCACCAGGTGTCAATTACCCCCAGTTCTTTTGCCAGGTCGTGAATTGTCGAGCCACTCTCACTAGTGGTGAATCATGCAATGGCAGGTGCAATCTGTCCAGAACAGGGTCTCCCACACAATTGAAATCACCCACCAGTACCACTGAGGTTTCCAGATATGGGTGTAAAGAACTCTCCTTGATCTGTGTTAGGCGCATATACATTAATCAACGCCAGGTCCCTACCCTCCAACGTGCCCTGAACTGCCACAAATCTGCCCTTTGGGTCTTCTGAGGCTACCCAGCATCTGGAAGGGCACCCCCGCCCGGATCCAAATTAGAGTTCCCCTTGCAAATGCTGAATAAGAGGTGTAGTATGCCTGACCTCTGCCTGGGTCAGATGCGTTTCTTGGAGCATTGCTATCTGAATTCCCCTTCGCTGTAGGTATGAAACAATCTTATACCTTTTTGGCCATCGAATGCATGCCCCTTATATTTCATGTGAGGTATTTATGAGTTTAGCAACATCATTTTGGGGACTTCTCCCCCCACTCTTGGTTAAATATCACTTTGTCTATACCAGCATTCACTCCGTCCATTTTAGTAGACTCGCATGTCAGCTTCATTTTCCTTATAAATTCTTTCAGAATCAGTTATCCCCACCCCTGAACCCTTACAGATAACAACCCAACTCCCCATCCCCAGGACAAAAGTAGGAACGTCTCTCGCCCAAACTAAAAAATATTTAACCAGAGTATCAAAGTAGGGGGTGCTCTTATCTTGAATCCAAAGTGCACCGTGACACTGTCTCCCCGTCTCAGGGTGAATGATATACGGGGCTGTCATTGTTCCTGTTCTTCTGCAAACTCAGCCATTTTCATGTCGCAGTGCCAGGAGGCAATCCTGGTGCAGTTCACTGTAGTCGTGGACACGATTGTTCCCTGCGAGCGGGCCCGGAAGGGGTCCCCTCAGATGATACAGTCTGAAGTGCCACGTCAGGGCCGATCCTGTCTGACGAGTGCGAAAGTTCCAATTCCTGTTCAGACTCCGACTGTTCTTGTTCGTCCTGGGTCTGTCTATAGGAGCCCGGGTCCGAGCCCCCCTGGGAAGCAGCCACCTCCATCGCTTTTTGTCTCTTTCAGCATTTCCATAGGAGATGGGCTACCCACTCTGCTGGTTGTATTGTGACTGTTTTTCCTCTTTCATTCCGGATGGGAGATCTCAGGTCTGTGTGCACCATCCTCCTGGGACTACATGTCGATCCATTGCCAGGTTTCTTCCGCTGTATTGAAGAATTGTGTTCCGGTTTTGGTCACCACTCTGTCTGGCAGGGAACATCATTCCATATTGGATCCCCATTTTGCGGAGTCTTTGTTTGGCGTCCCTAAAAGAAGCTCTCTGTTTCTGTACTTTGGAGAAGTCTGGGAAGATGCAGACCACATGGTTATCTAGCGTGCGGTCTCCTCTCTTCCTGCTCTTGCTGAGCAAATAGTCTTGATCCCTGTAATGAAGTAGTTTAGCTATTATTGGTCTCGGGGGAACCCCCGGGGGAGGGGGACGAACCGGGACCCTATGCGCTCTTTCAGTTGCGAAGAAGGGAGACAAACCATCCTCGGCCACATCCTCCCTCAGCCAGCGCTCCAGAAACTCCACCAGATTGGGTTTTTCAGTTCGTTCAGGTAGTCCAATCACTTGGGATATTATTTCGTCTATCTATTTTCTGCGTCTTCCGCTCGCAGTTCTAGTGCCCGGAACCGTTTTTTCCATTTGTTGTCATCTTGGTATTGTCTTTAATCTCAGGTCGTAGTTCCCCCATCTGCTTGTCCGTAGCAGTCACTTTCTCAGCCAGACGGCGGTGGTCATCTCTGAGCACCGTAAGGTCAGTGGCCAGCGCGTCGATCTTTCCTTCCAGAGCTACTCGGGAAGCCGAGATAGCCAAAAGGACATCCTGAAGGGTAGGATCCCCTCTCCCCCTTCGGGGGTGGGGTTCATGGGATCCCCCAGTTCAGTTATCTCTCTCGGGGAAGGTCCATTCTTAATTTCAGTGTCTCTTCTCCGGCCTGTTTTACCCATCTTGCGTATCATTCAGTGCGTTCAGCGTGGGTAGGCTTGCCTCTGTTCAGTTGGACCCTACTCATGCAATAGGTCAGGTTGTGTTGCATATGGGTCTGTCCCTCTCCACTCAGCAAATCCAACCTTTGAGTCAACAGGAGGGCTCCCAACCGGTCCCCGGGTCACCTCACCGCCCAAGTTGTCTGTGTTCCACTCCCAGCGTCGATCCGCTCCAACAGGCCCCCCCCCCCCATCGCCAGGGGGGTATCGCCATTAGCAGGAAGAAGGAGAGGGCAGTTCTCTTCCCTCCCCCCCCCCCCTTTTTCCTTTATGCACAAGATAGTGGGTGAGGCCCACATGGTGAAGAGAACCACTCCGGGGACCACTGGGTGCCGGGGACCGGCGAGGCCCCCCACCTCACAGTGAAGGTAAGGTCTCTGTTGGGATCTCAGCCGATCCAAGACTCCACACAGCCTCCCAATGCCACTTCTAGGCCCCCGACAGTTCCAGAGCCCCTCACCTTAAAGCGAGGAAGGAGAAGGGCTTCCGCGCGTCTCCAGGTGGTGGTTAAGATGATTTCAGGGCGGCGGCATCTGCTCTGTTTTCCGTGGTTCCGAGCTGCCCAGTCACGGCGTCTCCGACCCGGACTCCCGGCCGCGATGTCCCTGGCGGCACAATCACTCTCCTCTGTAGGAATTACCCTGGGCCCCTAATGCGGCCGGAGTTGGTCGAGGGCCCCTTCATCCAGAAGTCTCTGGTCAGGCAAGGCCTCCCCGTGGCCCCAGGTGCTCCACGGCCCCCACGCAGTCCTCCTGGGTCGAACCCTCACCTCCAGCGGCCCTAGAACTCACCGCTCCGGAGCCAGGCGGGCGAGGTGCTTCCGGGCAGCGTCTTTGATGCGTTTAAGATGGTGCCCGCCATCTTGGATTTCTCGCGACTCCGAGCCGCCCGATTTTAGCCGTCCCAGGAGCCGGTTGCAAGGCTCAAAATCACCGACAGTTTGGTCGCTCTACCTCACATACCCTTAGCCCCACTGATAGCTCTGTTGTAGGGCTTTTGCAGGTCAGGATTCCCCGAGACTGGGAGAGAAGGACTGGAGCCTCAGAGAGGCTGCTACCGTCATGGCGTCTGGCCACGCCCCCCACAAAGGGACGTACCTTTCATGAACTTTTCCTAATATTAAGATGGGTAAAACATTTTTTCGATTTCTTTGCAGAATTGCCATCCATGAATTCTGTGAAAGAGCATTTGAGCTTGGCAAATCTGGAGTAGTGGTTTTGAGACCAAGGGCAGTTGCCCTGTATTGCTCTTTATGTTCTATCAGAACCATACAAATACTAAATTATTGTGTGCTAGGCTTATATACTGGCAACTATTGATTCCATCCTTATTGAATACTCAAAGTTCCATTACTTTTATTTTATTTTTTTGTAGTCACAGCGACACATTTAAACACCCTATTTAAAAACACCACATCTTAAAAAAAAAAAAAAAAAGAGAAAACAAATCTGCTGCGTAATGATTTGTAATTTTGCTTTGGGACATGACTATACCTGACGATGCAAAAAATGTACTTTATTTTGTTATTTTTTTTATCAATTGTAACAAATGTATTGTTATATACTGTTATTAAGGCGGATGGAATTCGTATATGTAACAAAGCTGGGCCTGTTCATTTGGAGACGTAATTATTTAATTATAAGAGGTCAGTCTTATTTCACATCTTAGTTGAAACACATCAGTTGGCTAGCAGGGATTTACACAGTTTGAATGGTGTAACATGTGGAATATGTGACCTACCTAAAGGATAAAAATCCTGAGGTGGCGGTTCAGCGATACAATGTGAAAAGGATATACCACAGCAATTGGATATGCTTTGGGAAGGTAGTTATAAAGTCTAAATAAATTAAATGCATTTAAGGCTGGCAGACGTGGTTCACTAAAGCATGGATGGAACAATGGCTGATTTCTACGTACGCAGTGCCTTTAGAGGAACTCGCCTGGTTATTGCGAGAAACCTTCTGAGACATGTAGTCTCTCCAGTGATTATATGCAAGGGACCAATCTGCAGAGCATCCAGAATGCCTCCGCACACCTCATCCTGGACATCCCCCTCCACTACCACATCATAGACCACTGAAAAACCTGCAATGGCTCCCAGTCAACAATAGAATCACCTTCAAACTCCTCACAAAGCACTGCACAACACCGGACCAGAATAGCTCCACAGATGGCTCTCCTTCTACACACCGACCCAACATCACCGATCTGCAGCCCTCGCAACTGTCTCACGCGTCTGCAGAACCTCAACTGGCGGTAGAGCATTCTCACACCTCGCCGACAAAAGTGGAGCTCTCTTTCCACCCACCTGCGCCAGAGCAAAGACCTCCTTACCTTCAGGAAACTTCTCAAGACCTGGCTGTTCGAGCAGTATCAGCACCTCGTCCCCCCCCCCCCCCCTAGTGCCTTGAGACCCTCACAGGTGAGTGGTGCGCTTTGCAAATTTACAAATTCCTGATTGATTAATTGAATGGTCAAATGATTCTGTATAGGCAAGGCTCTTCTTAGTGGCTCTGAAATACAGGGGCATATAAGATGTGAATCAAAATAAATTCCAAAAAAAATGGTTAACACAGATATAGCACGTTTAAGGGTTAATTACTCACCCTGATTAATCTATAACAGTTAAGAGTCAGCGTGGTAAAACCCTGTCTCTGTAGATGAAAAATAATCCAGTCAATGGATGAGTATCCCTCTGTGGGGGGGAGGGGGGGGGGGTAGACTGTGGTAAAAAGACCGTAAGTGGAATGGGCATCCCAGTGCACTGAATCACGATGATTTAAGCAAAAGGGCACATGACTTAACACTTTCCTACAAACACTGTTGAATAATGGTGAGTGGTGTTAAAATAAAAGGAAGCAATCGAGAAACTGTAAAATTAAGTTACAGCAATGGCAGACTGCCAGCATATGGTAAAAAGCTCCAGAACTCTGAGCACCGTTCACGCATCTCTCTTAAAGGGCTGTGAGCGGGTGAGTGTGCTTACGCTGCCATTTATACAGCGGTTTTCAATGGGGAGCACTGCATGTGTTTTAGCCAAATTTAAATTGCTTCTGGGTGATTTTAAAAAAAACATTTGAGGAAAAAAACATAATGCATGAGCGCTATAATCTCAAAGTAAATGTGTGCAGAGTTAAAGAAACAATATTGAGCATAATATAGGTCTTCTGAGTAAAAGAACTACAATACACATACAGAAAACACTACTCTACCCAAGTATAGGACTGCAGTACTTTGGGATAGGAGGTCAAAAAACATGATGAATTTGGTTTGTGTATATGTTGACCAGAAACTATAAAGATGCTTTGCAGGGCTGGCACCCCAAGGAGTCTAATGTTGGGGGAATATTCTAAGGTGAGGAATCTGCAGTTAGTCTCCACCAGAAAGTGTCATAGAAGGTTGACAGAATGTAACTTGTCCTAAATTTCCTTAGTGTCTGTAGTGCTAGTTAGTATAGGTCAGGGGCATTTTTGGCCTCCCTTTTTTTAGTCCAGTAAATACCCCATACTTTATAACGGTCACTGGTACTGAGTCTTGTGTCTATTTGTGAAACTACCTGACCATCCTGTGACTGTTATTGATCATCCAAATGTTGGTCCATTTGTAATCTTTTAAGAAGTCTCATTTTTATCCTTTCCTTGGATACCAAATATTCCGGTACCAGTAGGTTTTATTCAGGTTTTCTCCCCTCCACCATATGAGGATTGATTTATGGGTGCATCTCCACATGATCTGGGATTACACACCTACCACCTTTTCCACATCCTGGCTTCCTCTTCACCATAGTGGAGATTAGCTATGTGGGAATAACTCATTTTCCCCACCCCCAGACGGAATAGCTAATGTACTGCTCTCAGCCCTTCTTGTCCAAAGGCCCTAATTTAGGTCACATAGGAGCTCGCCCACAGTGCCAGACTCTTTAAAAAAAAAAAAAAAAAAAAAAAATACTACAGAATGTTGAATGCGTGTTTTTCTTTTATTTTTTTTAACTTGAATTTAGTTTTTATACAACAAACATATCATGAACAGGTACATATAGGGGGTTATTAAGGAAAGGGGGAGTCAACAGTTATTAGTTGACCAGGTACACTATAGCCCATCATACAAATTATACAGGGAGCATGAAAATCCATTACAATCATGGATGTTACAGAAAGTGTGAGGCAGTGGTACCACGTGGGGGAGGGGAGGGAAGGAACTTAGGAAGGGAGGGAAGTGGATGCAACCAGATTGCTGTATAGCATGACAGGTGTTACATTAGTTTATACACAGCCATCAGCGTTCATTGACCTTTGAGGTTGTGTTTCCAGCAGTGGAGTCCGCCAGTGAGTGCCTTGCGTCAACAGCCTGCCCCTCCAGGTAAACCAGATATCTGGAGTGCACGAACATGCAGGCATCAATGCCTGATTGGGTTGTAGTTGTTCTTGGCAGTCTGATGCGTCTCTGAGCAATTCAGCTTTCCGGGGCACACAGTGTCCTCCCCAGTGCATTGCAATTCTTTGCTTTTCCAGCAGTAAAAGTATACCTGCTAGCTTCCTCCGCCTGTCGGATGTCTTATGTAGCCAAGCAAGGCAATCTGTGGTGAGGGGGGGTATTTGCCAGCTAATTATTCCATCCAGTGCATCAAAGACTTCTTGCCAGAATGCCTGCACCATGGAGCAGGCCCAGTCCAAATGTACAAAATTTGCCGTAGTGGTGGAACAGAACAGGCAATGCGTCTGAACGGAGGCCTATTCTATGCAAGCACATAGATGTGTAATAAAGGCGGTGTAGAAGTTTAAATGGATGAAGCATAGCCTGTATTCAGGGGAAATTTATATGTGTACAGCAGTATTTTCATCTATCTGCCGGGAGTGGGGTGCCCATCTCCACTTCCCACGCCTCCAGTGAGATGGGGAGCATAACAGGAGCTGTGGTCTGCATAGCAAGGTACAATTTGGTGATCCTGTGATGCGGGAAGGGTGAGGATAGCAGCAGTTCCAGCAGGGTCAGCGTAGTAGAGGCTTCCGAAAAGGAACTGTTGAGATCGAATCGCAGCTAGAAATAGGTCATCTTATACAGGAAGGCGCAAAGAGGCCCCTGCACAGCCTGCTCAGGTGCAGTAAAACGCCCCTATGAGTAGGAGTCTCCCATGCTTGTTCAATACATTGCACTGAGCCGGGCCTTCTAGCCCGCCTCCCTGGTGATAGGTGGTTCATATAGCAATCTGAGAAGTCGAAGGAACTTAGCACCTATCCCCAGTCTGGTCAGCAGTGAGAAGAGGTAGGGCCAGTCTATATAATCAAACGCTTTATTTGTGTACAAGAAGACCTCGAAGCCCTGCTAAGTGGGTCCACTGACTGCACCACTGCAAAGTGAGTGCGCAAGATGTGGGCGTTAGCCTGGCCTTATAAACCCAGACTGGTGTGAGCAAGTGATAATGGGCAGCAGTGGGAACAGCCCTAAGGAAATCAGTTTAGCCAAGATTTTGGTGTCGGTGTTAATCATGGAGAGTTGCCTGTATGAGTCACATTTACAGGGGTCATTGCCTGGCTTCAGGATGGTCACAGTTAAAGCCTCTCTCTGCAATGGGGGAAGGGCTTCTGTCTCCATAGATTCAGCATAAATGTAAAAAAGAAATGTGGTGCCATTAACTTGCTGTTAACTACTCCTTATAAAAGGCAGTCCTAAGGCAGTCCAGACCAGGTGCCTTATCGCCAGGGGGTCCCAGAATCACTTGAACAATATCTTCTACCGTGAATGGGCATCTAGGTATTGCCTGTGGCTGTCTCCCAGCCACAGAAGCTGAATGGTATCAAAGTAATCAGTGTAAGTCTCCAGCGGGGACCACATCTACGGAGGAGTAGAGCAAAGTGAAGAAGGCAACCGTTGTTTGCTGGACTGCCTCCGTGCCAACCTGAAGGGTCGACTGGCCGTCTTTGAGTTCTGTGACAGTCACTAGCCAAAGGCTGGTGTAGCAAGTGTTCTTCCTGCCGTGCCTCACTCACCATAACATTGGCCCTGCGCCTCCCGCTCCAGGTAGCACACCTCCTGCTGCGCAGCCTCCTCACTAGTTGACGATTTTTGCTCTGATCTGTGCAAGGGTGGCCTGGTCCCGGGTCAGGTAGTATTTGGTGTTCAAGGCCACACAGTTCTGCCTCCAAAAGAGGCAAGCTCATGCCGCAGAGCCCGCAGTATTCCAGAATGCTTGGCAATGCAGACCCACCA
Organism: Pleurodeles waltl; assembly: GCF_031143425.1. Classification (NCBI taxonomy): domain Eukaryota; kingdom Metazoa; phylum Chordata; class Amphibia; order Caudata; family Salamandridae; genus Pleurodeles; species Pleurodeles waltl. The sequence goes on along the minus strand of NC_090439.1, from coordinate 730,365,355 downwards.
GATAACTACTTTGAGCGCTTCCCATAAAGGAGAGCAAGATTGGACAGAGTCCTTATTGTGGTCGAAGTAGTCTACTCTAGCTTCTCTGATCCCTACTCTAAAGACTTGGTCTCTCAGTTCGCGACTGGGAAGGTGGCAGGATAATGATCTTTGAGCTCCCCTGGGGATGTGCAGTTCTGCACGGACCGAGGCATGGTCCGATATTTTGAATACACGGTTAATTGTACTGCCTGTGCTTTCACTTTTACTGTATCTCTTGTCTTACAAAATGTCTTGAATAGAGAAGTTTTGTTGAAAATGGAAACTAAGGTAAAACGGATGGTCTTGGCATGACTGGTATTATTTGACGATGAGAAAGGGATACACAAATTCCAGAGACTGAAATCCTGAATAGGAGTGAAATTGAGTATTGAGACAGGAGAAGGTGCTTTTTATAGCTCGCCTAAGGTGCACCAATATATTTAAAAAAAAAAGTTTATTTTGTTTGTTATTCAACTACTTACTGTTTGCACTTTATTTTTTACCTATTTATATAGAGCTTCATTACCCTATTGTGTGACACCAACGTGCATTCTGGTATGTGTAACTTGCTAGACCGTAGGGGAGTGCATGGTAAGCAGGGTGTTGTATTTTTGTAGTACGCTTTTCGGAGCTGTTTTGGAAGCATGTGTGAGGTACCAGAGAGTTATTCTAATCTTGTCTTAATGCGCACCATCTGGCAGTGTGATGGAAGAGATTTAAGAGAAACATGTGCAAAACATCATTGTATTTTGCTGGTGTTTATTATTTACTCCGAAGGACAGTGTTGGATTTCATGGTGTCTTTTATGCTAGAGGCAGGCAAAAGACTGTGGAATTTACCTGGTTGGTCAGTGTTATACAGAGTCCGTTTGGGTACAGCAGAATCAAATAATAGGCAGTTAAACATTATCACCCTAGTCTGGGGGGGCGGGGGCGGCAGAGGCGGCAGAGGATGTTGTGTGCTCGTACAACACAAAAGGGGTTAATCAGAAAAAGCTCAGTAATCTATATGGCAATATGAACAAGACCAGAAGCGTTATCAAATGAATAAAATAATGCCGAACGGACAAGAATGGAAATTGGTGACCTGAGCTGTAATCATTCACCTTATTTAAAGGACAAACTTACATAGTGAGCAAGGAAAGAAGTGGAAGAGCAGTCAATGGCAACTTGTACAGAGTTTAAAAGGCCCAGATTCGTCCCACTGCTGTTGGGCTAAAGGCAGTGAATGTTTTCAGCAGGGGTGTGCGCCCCAAGCCATTTGTGTTCCCAAAGACTGTCAAAAGCAGGTGAGGCCTTGGCTGGTCATGACTTTGATACTACCAGGCTGGCAGTCTGCATATGTGAGGGTTGGAAACGAAACACTTGATAGGTTGCTCTCTGATTTAATTTCCAGTAACTGTTGCTCTTTATAGTTTACAGGATGAGTCCCCCTGCCCGCTTAGAATTTCCTCTGTCAAATTCCTCCATTTTCATTATTAATAGTAAATGACGTTTTATGAATATCAGCTTTGCAAACTTAAGAGTTCGTTTGCGCAATTCTGTCTGATACTCCTCGCATTAATCCAATATTAAGACGTGCAATATAAAAAGTAATTCATGCTTTTGGCGAGTTCACTGCAGTGCCATCCAATGAAACAATGCACCTTAAAGTAAAACATGCCCCTTTCTCTGTGTCCTCTTTGTCACTTTATTCAGTTTTTGAGGTCTAGAATTGGAAATAATTATCCTACTGTTAATCTGCAAACACTGCTTGGAAGCTGCTGTTTGGATTTGGTAACTATGTACTTCTGCTTATATTGACCTTTTAAATTCTAGACAGCCTCTTCCAGGCTTAATTGAATACGTTTTCAATTGAGGGTTAGATAGTCTATCACACTTAAAACTCTGGATTGGATCACTGGGTTTGTTAGTGCTGGAATTTTGCTGAACCTTGACTTTAGAAATTTTTGCTTAGCAGATTTTTGTGCTAAACGACAATGAGCCGCTCCGTGTAACCTGTCTAGGAGAGCTCGTAGAGAGTGAAAGTCGGCATGAGTGTGTAAAACAAATTATAAATATAATTAAAAAAAATAAGTGATTTGTGAAATGTTTGCTAAGACTCGGCCACTTGCAATTATTTAGAATGTATTTCATGGTTGGTTGCCCACGGGGCCACTCAAGACAAGCTGTGTGCAAATCCGCCTTGGTTTGTTGTGCTGAAGGAGGAACATTACAGGCTGAACTGTTAAGCCAGGTATCTTCTGAACGGGAGCACAAGCAACCCGTGACGTGGGTTAAGTAGGCCAAAACCAATCAGTAAAGTATAGTGTGAATGTTGTGGCACAGTGAGCCCAGGACCCACATCTGGGCATACTCTGCTCATGGAGGGCATTATACTGAGGAAGGCACGAAGGGGGTGGGTGGAATGCTTGCAGAAAGTGTCAGCCACTGTTTTTATCCCCACTAAGCCACTCCGCACAGAGACCAGCTTTATGCAATCACCCTTACTTCTGCTCCAACAGGAATAGTCTAGCCCAAACGTTTTTCCATGAGCCTAACTCTTGTTTTATCCTCGTTTGGTTTCCATTGCCTAGAGTACAATAGTTTCAAGAAATGCTGACAGTAAAAACAAGCATAGACAAAGTCAGTAGGTTTTCGCTGTTAAGCAATTATTTGTTTTTGACAGTGTTTTTTTTTTTTTTAGACTGTTAAACAACAACTCAAGCTGCTGTGCACATGTCATAAAGTTTAAAAAAGTGATGACACGTCCTGCATTGATTGTGTCATAGTGGTTTAAAAAAAAAAAAAAAAAACCTTAATACATGCTGCACAGCAGCTCGCTCTGCTGTTTAACGTCTGGGGAAAAAAAAAAAAAAACAGTTGATTTTGCAGGGGTGAAACCTATTGGCTTTGCCAGTGCTTGTTTCATTATGAAGCGGGGGTGCGCAACAATAATCTGAACGCATGTCGATGGTGCTCTTATCCGCTCCATAGATCCTGCCAGTTAGCATGCCATATGGTGGCTACTCTAGAGAATCTCTGATATACGTGGTGAGTGCATTTTAGCTCTGTATGCTAAAGTAACGCTCACACAATCTGATGGCTCCATGCAGGACTCTAAGTTGGGCCGCAACTCAAAATGGGAGCGCTTACTTCTAGCACTGTAAGATGCAGTAGCTCTCCTGTGGTCCGATTGGTTTCTCCTTACAGCCTAAGCAGTGGTTCAGCCACGTACAGCACTCCAATTCCTTGCGCACTATTTTGCGCTACATACATGCGCCAACAAAAGAAAGATAATAAAAGCCCCTGGATGGAGAGTTTGAAAGTTAAAAGGCAATGCGCTACAAACACATGCACTGGTATGGAATGTGTAGAAGCACGTGAAACCAGTAAAGCACTGCAATACCTTCAGTTTTGTTTGCATCAAAAAGGTGGAGAGAGGCGACAAAAACAAACAATCTTATGGAGTGGCTGTTAGGAATTGTTTAAAAAAAAAAAAGGATCTGGTGAGTGAGTAGTCAGTGGAAGAACACTCTCAGCAGCCAATGTCGGTGACTAGAAGGAGTACGTGGTCAAAACTCCACGCAACTGCAAAAGCAAAGCTGGAAGTGAATGCAGATGACGACGTGCGGTATGTGCTGGCCAATGACAAGCAAGTAAATTTCAGCAGCAATGGAATGGATTAATGGCAAGTTCAGGTAAGTATTCGGCGGGTTCTCAGCCCTTTTCAGATTTTTAATAATTTATTTTTTAAACACGGAAGCCTTCGGAAGCACAGTGTGCAAGCACATGCAGTGCAGGTGAAAACTAAAAAGCACATTGCTTTATTTTTGACCCTGCCTTTAATCTTACTGTGGTTTTATGCTAATTGCAGAACTACGACTGAAAAGATTACTTGCCTTACTTGCAGGCATCTAAATTAAATGTTAGTATGCAGGAGATTATTTTTGGCTTTTAAGTTAGTCAACTTCCCTTCCAGACTAAATAGGCCTTACAATTTCATCACATGGTGCATCACTACACTTCAACATTTTGGTGATCATGTTAGTGCTTTGTACTTTCATTGTTTTACAGCTGCAAATTGTAGCAGTCAACACATTTTAAATACAGAAGTATTGTTACGAGCATTTGAGCACTAAGTTGAGCAAGAAGGTTCTCACATGAATCATTGTCATGGGTGCCTAGAAGACCATTCTCTGATCCTCTCGCATCCAATGTATAATTACCTTCAAATCTCGTCTCCTATTGGCTAATATTTAGCTGCTTTAGAACACCTATATCCGACGATACAGAAAAGTTGTATGCTGCACTTTAGTAATGAGGTTTCATCCAGAGTTGCCTGAAAGTTCAGATCCCTCATTTGAGATCCCACCCACAGCATTTTACTTACCACACTTTTGTTAAACACATCTAATTGATTTTATGTTTACATCCTTGCAAAACTGTATATTACAGAGCATTGTACAAGAAACCGGTTTAAAGTCTCATTTATGGGATAGTATCTCGCTAACTTAGTCTTTCCCAAGAATGTCCTGCCCCATGTTCTGTCCAGAGACCAAATTTGCTTGATTTCATGTGGACATCCTCTACATGTGTATTACCATTTCTACTTCCAAACGCTAATCCATATTTGTACACCACCCTTCAACTGTTGGTAGCCTGTGGTACTTTGATTACGTCCCCTGCGCCACAATCATTCTCTCTGTGTGACCAAAGATGTCACACACATGGAAATTGAAGATTCAAATAGATAGTTGCTAAGTTTTGCTTCAATGAAAGAACTGCAACTTTGAAAGATGTACCACGTTGGCCAGAATTCACTGGGAAGGCTACTGAGCAGTGTTTCTTTTGAAATCCCCAGCTGAAGGTGGTGAGTATTAGCCCTGTACTGCCACATGGAGGTTGTTTGTGCATTCCTAGTCTGAGCCTCTAAGTCTTACCTGATCTGTGCGTTCAATTGGCTGTTAAAACACTACTGCTTAATTCGTTGTTGCCGCCACCTGCCTGTGATCAGTGAAGCTGCTACTTCACTGAAAGCCCTAGGACGTGTTTCTTTTCTGTTATCCTACCTCCCACCTTAGTTGTGTGCCGGTTTACTCAGACATTAACCTTATACCTTCTTAAATGGGTGAATTATGTATCATTTTGTCTACCGTTATCACTCTGTAGGAGCAGTTTGTTTGCCTCCATTGATTGCAAGTCCAGACCGTTCCTGTAGTTTGTGCCGTCTGTCTAGTTTAGCTGGTGGCGCTGGAGCCACAGTGATCTTTTCCTGAGTGGTCTTGTGTTCCAGCAGACATCCCAGTTTCTCATACTTCTTTGGTATGTTTCAGTGGCAAATTGATTTCTCTTTCCTCCTTTACCTGTTTTACCGAGCTACCAGGTCATATGAAGAAACCTAGGGGGAGGCAAGCAGCACACAAAAGGAACTCTTAAATTGTGCTTGGCTTTTTCATGTTCATTGGGCTACATTCCCAAACCCCTCATTCCCCCCCCCCCCCCCCAACTCCCACCTCTGTGTGTTCCACACCAAACTGTATTTCTGCATGTACACTTGAATGAACCAAGTAAAAGTGGTATCTTATTTGTGACAAAATACATCCGTGTTTCCATGTTCAGAGGCCTTAAACAACTTACGGCTGAAGGTATGCGCTACATGCATTTGTTTCCTGTCCACCTTAAAATTATGGTCTCTGAAAGCACGTTGTTTATTATTGATCTGCCAGTGGTTTTGTAATTGATTGGAGATCTTCAGAGCTGGCACGGACTGAGGCCAGGACCCTGTGCCCTCGAAATCAAAACTGTTGTGCCGTTGGCACGCACTACAAACCAACAGATGGAGTGAGAGAGCCACAGTGATTGTTGTGGAGGCCTCATTGTGAGTATCGCCGGAGCAGATCTCTGTAGGCTCCTGCCCTGCCTCTTACTCTGATTGAATATACTCTGAGACATTACCAGAAGACCTTGCCGCTGAACATCGACTGACACCGAAGGCAGTAGATTACTAAGATTCCCATATTCTTACAACTTTAGGGAACCACGCTGTTGCTGTGTGTGGGGGAAATGGGGGACCTCGGGCCTGCACTACCCTCTGCTTTTCCCCCAACAAATGGATTGTCTAGGTTGTAGGTCAGCCTGAGATGACACTGTCCGTGTGATTGGGCGGTCGAGCTCTGACGGAAGGGGATCACTTATTCTTCGTGTGAGGGAGTCAATACTTGATGGCCTACCTCATGGATGCTGAAACATCCACCCCCTCCTGAGAATCCTCGTATGGCACCATATCTTCGCAGTTTGGGACGGCTCTAATGTTATTACCCAGTTCTGGAAGTAATATGCCCTGTGGAGTTTCTTAGCGAGCGGTGGTGGAAGTGGGGAGGTGTAATAGTCTGAGAGGAGGGTTAGGGAGGGAGTAGGGATTTGTATTATACGCTGCTTGTAATGGAGACGCTAAAGCGATTCTCTTTTGACCAGGAATGTCTGAGGGCTGGGCTCCATTAGTAAACAGTCTAAAGTTTTAGCTCACCTAATGGGCAGGGGCGTGGATACAGCTTTCCTCATGTTCGGTTGGAGACACCCAAGTTGCAGAGACACTGGAGGGCCCTGATCCATCCAACAAGATATTCATACATGGACTAGTAGGATAGCCATTATTTACTCTTGGTGGGGAGGCTTAATGGGATTTATCTGCTCGTTAGAAGCATTTATGCTCTGAATGTAGGACAACTGACTTTCTTGAACGCTCTCTCCTGAATCCTTTCCCGTGATCCATACACTCCACTGTACCTAGGGGGTGACTTTAACTGCGTGGCAAATGCATACCTGGACTTAGTCATCACACTACTTGCTTATGCTCCAGTGATGAGAGTCGCGCAGGGTTTCTAGGACTGCTGGACTCGTATATATGTATGGTGGGATCGAAACCTGGGCTGAAGGTAATTTTACTTCTACTCCCCTGTGCATGACCTACTTATGAGACTTAAAAAAGTGATTGACTCAGTGGGCTTGGTGGCTGGGGTTGCCCAGTTGGAATATTTGGGTTGCACTTTGTCTGATCATAATCTGCCTGTGATGGAGTTTCGTTGGGGTGGGCATACGACCCCCATCCCCACTTGGAGGCTCTCCCCTAGCTGCCTCTATGATCCCAACTTCCGGGGCCCTCTTGGTGACCGACTAACTGATTACTTCAAGGCAAATGTGCATATGGCCTCCCATACCAATATCGAATAGCATGCATTCAAGGTGGTCGTCCGGTGGTACTTCCTTGGCCAATCGGTGCGTGTGGGCTACTCACTCCAAGTGGAACACACTTCCATTGAGGATGATCTCCAGCACCTAGAAAATTAGATCCCAGGGTGCACCCAGACATGTCCTTCGTAAGGTACAGGAACAACGTTTAGCAGTGTCAGAAAATCTTCATTCCATATATCGGTGAGAGTACCTAACCAATGTACGCGCTGAGAGCAGGCGAGCCGGTCGAATACTGATGTGGCTAGTCCTTTCTGAGCATTTGGGGGGCTCCTACCACGCAGGCGGCAAGGCCAACTGGGGAACTGGTATGTTCCGAAGCAGAAATCCATGATGTCTTTCAAACTCACTTCAAGACCTTATACCCGCCGGGTGTTTCTATAACGGAAGAAAAGTTTTATATATCTTTCTCAACAGAACAACCTTGCCAAGGCTTTCTGTCGAAGGGCGAGAGTCGCTGGGTGCCCCCATAGCCAAGCCAGAAAATATGAGCAGCAATTAAAAGTATGGCCTGCAGTAAAACGCCCAGGACGGATGGCCTCCAGGTGGAACTTTACCACACGTATGCCATGCAACCGGTTCCGTGCCTTGCTGCATTGTACGTAGAAACTTTGTATTGTGGTCCGCTCCTTATATCACCAGGGAAGCCTTAAATCTTTGAGTGATGCTGTAGATGCAGCATCCTATCTATCAATGCTGAACCTTGATTACAAAATCCTCACTAAGCTCTTAGCTATTAGGCTCCAGTTGTATCTTCATGATCTAATACGTGAGGTTCTAAACTGCTTTATCCCAAGTGTAATACCACAAACATCTGTTTCATGTTCTGTGATTCCCTGATGCACTGATACTCTCTATGGACACTCGGAAGGCCTTTGATACCATTGGTTGGGAGCAACTGTGGCAGGCATGACCAAGATTTCCTTAGTTAATGGGTGGAATAAGTGGGTATTCTGCTGCATGCTGGAGTGTGAATGCTCACCTTTGGATGTATTTTTGAACCATTTGATATTGGCCGGGGCACTCTGCAGAGATTCCCCCCTCTCTCCCATGTTGTTTGTGCTGATGATTAAACCATTTGCTTGTGTGCTAAGACGGTAAGCCAAGGATGAAGGAATTGCAGTCGTGGACAGGGAGCATTTGGTCTCGCTGTATGTGGACGACATGCTGATTTACTTGAGAGACACTGATGCTGGAGTCCTGTGGGCCACTACCTTTTTGGAAGACTTGAGACGTGTCTCGGGCCTCCATGTGAATTGGCAGAAATCGTGTTTTCCCTGTCTGTGAGATTTGGGAGAATGCCAGTGGCAGTAACGATATCTGGGATTCAGTGCAAGCCCACAATATTCATGTATCTAGTGTAGCACATAAGAGCGGGCAATCTCAGTGAAGTGATGCGTGGCCTGAGGAACACCATAGCCTTTATGTGGACATAGCAGCTCCCCACCATGGCTTGCGTAGTGCTGACTAAAATGGAGATAGTCTCCTGACTCCTGTATATCTTTCTTAACCTCCCAATATGGTTACCGAAAGCCAGGTTCCATACATTAGAGGGCTTTGACTGGCAGTAGTTTGAGGGTCCCTGATTGTGAACTGTATTGCTATGCATCCCATTTGCAGTAGTTGGCCCGCTTGCTGGCGGGGAACAATTTGGCGAGAAGAATTTGATGAGCTGCGCAGAGGGGGTACTATTAGCTCTGCTTCTGCGGGATAAAATTTCCTCACACATTAAACCTACACTTCTTTGGCCAGAACTACGATGCTAGAAGGGGGCTTGTTGCTGGGTGGATCCGACAGTCCTATACACACCAGAGGGCACCGCACGTGGGCTTTCCGACCCTGCTTGGAGGCTGCTCTACTGCCAGACGAATGTCGAACTGTACAACAGCAGGGGTTGAGACCATTTCGGATTTATACTCGTCGGGGGGGGGGGGGGAGGGGGCTCCTTTCGGTCCTTCGAGGCATTAATGACTGATGGCCTATCTGGAACCCAGTTCCTGACCTACGTGGTTTTAACCAGAACTGTGATCCATCAGTATGGATTGCTGGAGCCAGAACATCCTACCCACGATCTCTTCCAGGCTACCCTAACGTTTGGTAGGAGCCAACATTTATTCTTGCGAATATATAAATCAATGTGGACCATGAGGACAGATGACTTGCCGACTATGAGAACTGGGTGTGAGAGCATAATAGACAGGCCCTTTCGTGGTAAAGAATGGCCCTGTATATACACTAGATTTAAATACACAGTTTAATTACCTGCACTGCAAGTACCCCACTCCTCATCAGTTAAAAAGTGTGCTGAAAGGGGATCTGAGGTGCCGTAGGTGCGCACAAACTGATTCAGACTCCCTTCACATGGTCTGGGGTTGCTGATTGTAGCACATTTTTGGTTGTATGTCACAGGGGACCTGGAACACACCCTAAACTGGGAACATTTATATACAGCAGAAATTTGCCTATTTGGCATGTATGAAAGGCTCCTTGAGCAAAAAGTATGCAACAGATTTCTGCAGTGCAGTAACTAGTAGAGGTTTCATAATGCACAATAGTGCGTTTCCCACTGATTAACTTAACTTGCATTTATTTTTCATTTAAGCTGGTCATTGTTATATGTAGTTACCTAAAAGTGAAAAAAGTTAAAGAATATTTTTTTTTAGCCACATCTTTGACCCGCACCATTCTTTCCCAGCCATGACCCATTACGCACAGCATCACAGTTCCCATATTTTTTTTTTTAATGCACTTTCAATAAGAGGCCATCTATACTGATTGTACTGTGAAACGACACTGGTCACTCAACAGTATAGTCTACCTCTGAAGCCCAATAATCCATTAATTGAGCTCCAGTGTGTCATAAACAAAGTCCACATGAAAACCATATGAATGACCCAACCCAAAATACTAGAAGTCTGTCAGTGGTAGATGTGTGCTGTGCAAGAACCATTTTATAGAACATTCCCTGGAATATAATTCCATTTCAAAGCTTTGTTTCCATTTACCAAATGTATTGCCCTTATGCTCTCTGTTGACATCTTTACATTTCTGTTCCTTTGTACTGCAGTAGATTAGGCTGCGATGTTTATCTATAGAATTTTAGATAAATAACCGTGAATTATGGAGATGTTTTTCACCAAGGGGTTCTTCGTGACATCAAATAGACAACAGCGACGCTCAAGTACTCTATGATGTCACTTAGAACCCGTAGGTGAGAAACAGTCCTGTAATTCACTTTTTACCCATCTATAATTTTGCTATGTCTGGCCCTGAAATCTGCCCCTGCTTTCAACTGCTAAGCAGGGGCAGAGGAGTACCGAGGAAGCCATACAGATCATGACATCCCTCCCATGTCAAAAATGATTAAAAAAAAAAGCCTTTTGCACTTCCCTCCCGCCCATTTGATGTTCCTTCTCCAGAAGTTGTGGTCCTTTGCTCCCAGCACTACTTTTACAGGCTCCAAGAGAGCCCATCCGAAGCAGCCTGGAATTCCGTGGACTTGTCAACAGCTTTTGTTAACAACTGTTGCTACTTCATAGAAGTGAGTTACTTTAATCCAGTTATTCACAATGGCTGCTCTCTACCAGAGCCATACATAACAGAGTAAACTTAGAACTAGTTATCCACTACCCTGTCATGCCCCTGCACTAAGTGAATGCGTGGTTCATAAAATCCTTTGCTACCTTAACCTTACGAGTATCAACTGAAACTAATGAATTCTGTATGTGAACTTGCCATACAGGCTCTTCCAGTTTGATGGTGTTGTGTGTTACATGCAGCAGATAATAAGTTTACTCTCTGTACAGTACTGATGCAACAGGCGGTTTGTGGAAGCCATGAAAGGTTGGTTTAACCAGAGGCTGAGAATGCCTGCCTCTCTACTAGTAGCCTGGAAAATAATAATGCAGCTTTTTAACAGTAGTGCTGTTAGCTGTGTAATGTTATTGGCCAAAAAGTCAGTCTGGGTTTAATTTTCTGTAAAACTAGAAAAAAAAATCCCAGTAATTGGTGAAAGGAGCCTCTTTTACAAAAGAGTTAAAGCATCAAGCATTACTTTGTGGCCATACTTAAAGTACTTTTGCTTTTGCCCGTCCACCTATTAACGCTTTCACAATATGTGTTAGTTCCAAAGGTTTTTGGAAGGCAGAGCTGCTTTGGCTAAACAGATTGACCTTGAGTTTGAAAGAACTTCTTTGTGCAACTTTCCAGTCAATTTCAGTTTTCAAGGAGTGATGTAATGAACCTACATTTTCAATTCTGTCTTCATCTGAAAGAGTACCTGACAGCCGAAGTTTGCAAGAAACACTTTAGTATGGGTTTCTCAAGAAGTCTTTACACACAAAAAATGTGTTTATCTAGAAAGACTTCTCGAAGACCGGGCATGTACTATCTCTTTCAAGAACCTTCTGTTACTTTACAAGGGGTTTAAAGGCAGCTCTTTGCTTACCATTGGTTCACTTCATTGTGATTCATTTGCTTGCTTCTTGCTTGTCAACGTCTGTAGACTTACTTCCCCCTTGTGTCTGTTCCCTGGAGCATGAACTCCTTACTATGTCCTTGTGTCCTTCCACTGCTGTGCTACTCTTTTCCTTTTCGTTAAGCACTCGGCGAGAGTGTGTTTTTCAATTGTCCCCCTTGTGTACTTCTCCCCCTCTGTATTCCTTCCCTGTCCCTGCAGTCTATCCTTCCTCTGTCATCGTGCTTGCCCCAGACCCTCCCTTCCACCCTCTGTTGTCCACAAACCCCTCCTGCTGGTTCCCTACCACCAACGCATTATTCTCTCCCTTCTTCCATGTATTTAAAAAAAGAAAAAAAAAGCTATGGCTTGGCCTTTGTTAATGCGTTTAAAAAAATGAAACAAAAAAAAAGTCTTAGTGCTGGTCACGTACTAACACTTTTATTACTTTGAGCCATGCTGACTAGCAGCCACAAGAGACTTATTAGCTTTGTCAATGCTAGTTATGATTTGCCTCCAACAAATCCAGCCAAAAAAAAACAAATTTTTCCTCGAGGCCTACATTTTGGTCTACTATCAACATCACGAGTGAAGTTGAATCCACTGTTTTTCTTTTTCTTTTTTGGTGATGGGAGGTACTTTTTATTATTAATTCTTCAATTCACATTTGTGTGTTGTAAAGCAGCAGACTTTTCCTTTCAGTACGGTTCACAAACATTGCTACTTTAGAAACTAGTAGTAGCTTGAAAGCAGTTTTCACTTCTTTATTTTTTCACTTTGTAAAAGGCCCCATAAAAATATCCTGGCATGCTGTACTCTGGTCTCATTAAAACTGTGGCGGTCCGATAGTCGGACCGCCACTATGATGGTCTCTGTATTAGGAGTTCCCCGCTGGGCTGGCCGGCACCAACAGTTTAGCAGCATTGGGTTTGGCCAATACCGCTGCACTGTCAGTGCCGGCAGCACACTAGAAATGTGCACTATGTGCCATGGCATGAAAAGGCTGGCAGAAAGGCAAGTCGTGCTCAGCACGGAGGTGCAGACTTTAGCACCACTGTGCTTGACCACAACTTGCACCACCGCCAATCTGTAGCATGATCCATGATCCTGGTGGTGGTGGCGGTCTCCTAGCAATCTGACTGCAAGGATTGTAATCTGGCGGTGGGACTGCCAATTTTGTGGTGGTCAGGCAGCCACTGAGGGTATGGTGGTCCTATGACTGCTTTATTCTGAGGGCTCAGCTTTCTTTCCAGTACTGGTGCAGTTTTATACTGTACTTTCAGAATTGTAAACAGGTGTATCTAGGATCACCTGAGATTTTTGCTGATGGGTCCAACAATTTGGCTTTTACTGTAGATTGTAATTTTTCCTACCATAGGAACCCTTTTGGGTCTGTATATTTAGAAGTTGGAACTGTTAGCAACCCATTATATATATATATATATGCACAGGTGTGACCGGAAAAAGTAACTCACCTAGCCCAAAATACAAGTGTATTCACACAATCCTTGTATTACACACAATTAGCAAATACTGTTTTGGAAAACATTTGATTATCTACCTCCAAGTTTGTATAGTGCCTACTTCATGAAGCATGGTTGTTGGTAATAAATTACCATCTGTCAGAATTAAAAGGTGCCACCACCTTGGGCTCCAGTTGACCTGTCCCTCACCAAACCTTTTTCTTACTTAAGTTCTCCTTGTTGGCAGGGTTTATCAGATTACCATTTCCTACCATCTGTGATATGACTCTTGGTATATTTTTTTAACCCTAACATCGAATTTACAGACCACTGTTATAAATATTGGAAAGTGTTTGGTTATGAAGAGTGAACAGTCAGTGCACTGTTTGATCTTGCTCTGATCCTTTAATGTTTGTTGTTTTTGTGAGAAGAGGTTCACTAATAATGTCAATCGTGTGTATCTAGGGGACTTAAATAATGTATACTTACAAAATAAATGAGCACTCTACACCAACAGTACAACAGTGTATCCTAAACATAAGAATGGGGAGGCTCTGGAGACGATAGTAAGAATGGGGAGGCTCTGGAGACGGTAGCAAGGAGCTAGCAGTTGAGAAAAGAATTTATTAGAGTATGGTCTGCAGGGCTTGGAGAGCACTGCAATGATAAGGGATAGGACTATGATTGAGCTCCTTGATTAAGACTTTATAATGTCCTTGTTTTGAGGAACATAATCGGGGTATGTTAAAAGTGGACTTAACTGTTTGAACACTGTAATTGAAACGTTCATTGATTTGATTCTTGAATTCATAGAGAACGCGGTAAAACCCTTCATCGTCTTGGCGCTAGCAACATTCTAAGTCCAACAGCAATGGAAAAAAACATATTAAAGTGCCAAGATTATAAAGATTCTGCGAACAGCCATGTTTTCAACTGCTAACCAAAACAGACAAAATGTTCTTGCCATTTAAGTGGCAAAGGCAGTCTATTCCAAAGGTGGCCGGTAATGTGGAGAAAACTAAGACTACCCCAGTTTGCTTTCTTAATCCTAGGAATCTGGACTGTTCTTGCCGTGGCATATTGAAGAGGTCTTATTGGCATGTACCACGTAAATTTATTTTTAAGGTACTCAGAACTTTTTCTGTAGAGTGCTTTATGTTCCAAATATCATGCTTTAAACACAGTTCTCGTTCTACCAGGAAGTGAATGAAGATCCACCAGTGCGTCCTTAGCTGAATGGTACTTTGACAGTTTCTTAAGCATGCGACAAGCGGAGTTTTGCAACAATTGAAGCTTATTTAGTGGTCTCTGACTACTGCCAAAGTAAATAGCATTGCAGTAGTCTAACCTAGATAAAACTAGGGACATGACAACCAATTTTTGCAACTCAGAATGAATAAAAGGTAAAACTTTCCTTAGCATTTTTAGTACAAGGAAGCAAGGTGATTACAGTTTATTGATCGGATCCCCAAATGATAGTTCTTCATCAAAAATAATTCCTAAATTACTAACTTTCGGAGCTGGTATGGGGGGAAACCCAGAGACTGGATCCCCCAGGATTGTTTCCAAAAACTGCAGTCTTTTCCAAATAAAATAACTTCTGTTTTTTGTGAATTTTGTTTCAAACAATTACTTTTCATCCACTTTACAATATCCTGCATGCAGTTGTTAAATCGGTTGCCACTTGTATCGTTGGCATACGCTATAGTGGTAAAGCCAAACGACTGAATAAGTTTGGCTAAAGGAACCACATATATAATAAATGGAGAATGGCTGAGGGAAGACCCTTGGGGGACCCACAAGGCAAAGTAAAGGCTCTAGAATTAAAGTCCTCTAGAATTAAAGTCCTCTAGGGCTCATGACCTTCTAGAAAAGAAGAAAGAAGGTCAAAGGCGGAACCAGGATTCCCAGTTTTAGTTAGCCATTCCCGTAAGACTTGACTTACAGTATTGAAGGCAGCAGAGTCATCTAAAAGGACTGCTTCAGCCGTCCCATCATTGTCCATAATCAGTTTGATTTCTTCTGCCACTGCAACTAGAACAGTTTCAGTACTGTGGCCGGATCTGAACCCAAATTGTCTTGTTCAAAATTGTATTTTCTTCTGAAAAATCTGGCCATGTTGTATTGATGTGTTTTTCAATACCTTAGCAGGAAAAGGAAGGCGAGATAATGCACATCAGTTACACTCCATAGCTGGGTCAAGGGAAGTTTTTTTTTTTTTTTTTTTTTTTTTTAAAGGAATGGTAAGACTGAGGCTTTTTTCCATTCCAAAGGAAAGCACCCTTCTTTCAGCAAATTGTTAAATAAGATTGTAATAACAGGTGCTGTCTTGTGAAGTACCTCATGCATTATTTTAGATGGTAACGTGTCTGAGGGAGCACCAGACTTGGCATGTAAAATTAATTTGTCCACGTGGTTCGCTGTCAGAGAGGGGAAACTATAACGCTCAACCGATCTCATCATGGGAGGACCAACATCTTTCATCTGGGCGTAAGAGGATCTGGTGAGGTTGACTTGCCTTTAAAATAGGTTGCAAGTTCGTCACTAAAGAGCTGACCAAGGGTGGGCAGTCAAGGTACTAGACCTAGACAAAAACTGAACAGTTCTTTAGATGACCTGGAAGCCTGATTAATGCTTTCTGTACAATACCTAGATTTTTCCTCAACAATTTTTTTTGTAATCCTGGAGCAGGCTTTTATATCTAACTTTTATATTTTCTCTATACTGCGATCTCCAGATTTTATTTCCTGCCTGACACTTCTGTTTCATTATTCTTAGAGTATGAGATTCAGATGCTTGAATCCTTCTACTTTGTCCGGTCTGGAATGCTGCAAAGCATTTTTTTTTTCTTTTTTAGTTTAAAATATTTTATTAGGAGGAAGATTAATACAGTACAAATATTCAAAAATAACAGTTCAATAATAAAATAATATTGATAAAATTGTTCATGGTAACTCCAATATAACATGTACGAATACAATGTGCTCATTAATATATGCACTGTATATTAAATTATAACAATGTAAAAAAAAAAAAAAATTAAGGAAAGGAGTGAGAGAGAGAAGAGAAACAAAGAAAGATAAATAAAAACTATATATAAGCAACAACATTTATAGAATATTAGTTATATGAAGATAAGTATACCAAAACTTCAAGGTTATAAAAGAATAACATAGCAAAGTACGAAACTATAAAAACACAAAGCTAAAAGCTTTTTGTATACAAAAAGGAATATTAGACAATATATTTAATAAAATACAACTGTAGAGTAACAAATCTACTTAGACAAAAAAAAAATCCTAATGAAGAATCTCTGCAGTATTTGATAAAAATGATGTTAATGGTCCCATAATTTGTCTCTCTTGTTTGCTAGTAAAGTTGAAGGTATATTGTAGCGATCTAGACAGTGATTATGGCACACCAAGTTCCACCACTGCAGATAGGAAACATTTTCAGTAGACTTCCAGTTGGAAGTAATCACCTGATAAGCGATGGCAACAAGCAGGTCTATTAATTTGTGGCATCTTTTATTTTGGAGCCAGAAATTACTCAGAGTTCCTATGAAAAATGCATTGATGGAAAAGGGAACCTGAGAACGAGTAGTTTTTTCAATGACAGACCAAACATTTTCCCAAAATTGGGTGACCTCTGAGCATGAAAAAAAACATATGAATATAGGTTCCGGAACTAGCGTTACAATGCCAACAAATGTCTGTTTTCAGAATTTTTGTTTAAAAAGATGATCTGGCGTATAGAACATTATTTTGTAAAAATATTATAAAGTCTGAGTAAGATTTGCTGGGCCTGCAGTGTAGTGTAACTTAGCCCATATTCGTTGCCATAAGGAGATAGGCCAGTCTGAAAGTAGGTCTAGTTCCCATAGCTTTTCTATTTTAAATTTAGGCCTGTCTATTGAAGGAGTTATGAGGGTTTTGTATATGAATGCTGCTTTGAAGTAGGTTGTGATGGGATCTGGGAATGACTGGGAATTAGTTTGGTGCCAATGAAGAGGAAGAAAACAATGTTATGGCATGTGAAGGAAGTAGTTTTTGTAATCTGGTATTGCTGATTACATGTGGAAGGTAGGTTTTAAGTGTAGGAAAGAGAACTAAAGGGAATTATGAGACAATCAGGAAGGAGGAGTTTGGAGACTTTAACAATACCTTTGTGCAGCCAAGAACGCCAAAATAGTGGTTTTCCATTATGTAAAAAATGTTTATTGTACCAAATAGAACTATGTAAAAGTTTTCTCTAGAAGAAGAGTTAGTGATGATATATGGTCGAAATAGGGAGCATGAGAATGAAAGCAATGATGATATCCAATATTTAGGGGGCTGCGACATAGAAGACATGTTCATGAAGGAAAGGAGAAATTAAAGCTTGTTCTAATTGATACCATATCTTAGGCGGTCATTCCAACCCTGGCGGTCCGAGACCGCCAGGGTTGGGGACTGCGGGAGCACCGCCAACAGGCTGGCGGTGCTCCCATGGGCATTCTGACCGCGGCGGTACAGCCGCGGTCAGAAACGGAAAACCGGCGGTGTACCGCCGCCCTGGGGAGCTGCGCCGCCATGGGGATTCCGACCCACATACCGCCATCCTGTTCGGAACAGGATGGCGGTATGGGGTGTCGTGGGGCCCCTGGGGGCCCATGCAGTGCCCATGCCAATGTCATGGGCACTGCAGGGGCCCCCTAACAGGGCCCCACAAAGATTTTCAGTGTCTGCTATGCAGACACTGAAAATCGCGACGGTGCAACTGCACCCGTCGCACCCCTTCCACTCCGCCGGCTCCATTCGGAGCCGGCATCCTCGTGGGAAGGGTGTTTCCTGCTGGGCTGGCGGGCGGCCTTCTGGCGGTCGCCCGCCAGCCCAGCGGGAAACCCAGAATAACCGCGGCGGTCTTCTGACCGCGCAGCGGTATTCTGGCGGCTCCCGCCGGCCCTGCGGTTACCGCGGCCGGCGGGAGTCAGAATGACCCCCTTAGTTTGAGACTGGAACTCACATGCCTTTTCTGTTTTTACTTTGTTGAATTCAATCGTAGCAGCAAGTTATTCTTGGAGATTGTGTATGTTTTATTTGGAAGTATAACATTTGTGTTCCAGTGCTTTAATATTACTTAAAATGGAAGCTGATTGTTTTTCCATAATTTTCTGTATATTGGAAACGTAATTGATAAAGCTTGTGGAAGCAGCCTTAAAAGCATCCCAATTTTTTTTTAAAGAAAGTGTCACCTGTGTCATTATCAAAGTATTCAGAGATAGATTCTTTAAATGTGGATATGAAAGATGAATCTGAAAGCAAAGAAATATTGAACCTCCATCTAGATTTGACAGAAGAGCTCTGGGGAATGTCTAACAGTAGAGACCGGAGCATGGTCTGTAATTAAGATAAAGCCTATTTCTGAATGTAGAATATATTGCGTAAGATGTTTACTAAGAAAAATATAATCTATTCTGGTTTGGGATCCGTGGGGATTAGAATAGAAAGCGTATTCCTGAAGAGAAGGGTGGGCTAGTCTCCAAGAATTAGACAGAGCATTATGTTTAATTGTATGAAAGAAGGCTTTATATGCAGAAGTTTTGGACATGAAGAAAAAGTCCTGAACAAAGAATAGAAAGAGAAGAAAGGACCAAGGGTAAAAAAAAAAACCTTGAAAAGCATGCTAGAAGAGATGGCATCTCAGGGAAAAGAAACTTGGGTTGCAGAAAAGACCTTAAGGAATAAGAGTATATTCCAGGGGATACAGAGAGTGGAGAGCCACTAAAGATGGGAACGAACTCGACCCCAGCTAAAGAAAATCTTAGTGGTAATAGTGACAATTAAAAAGAAACCACATTATATAAGAAATGCTAAAAGACAGGGGTTTAAGACACATAGCACCAAAACCATATCAGATGACTTACGGGAGTTAACAGAGGTGGGGATATATGATAATCAACAGATGACCACTACACATGAATGACACTGGAGACAAACAATCTGATTTGCTGACACCAGAGAATAATACAAAAAAAGGACAAATACTTAAATACATGGGATAATATATAACAGCAAGAAGAAAGGACCATGAAGTAAGTGTAAAGTAGACTCCGTATAGTAAATGCAAAAAAAAAGAAATATCATTTCGCTATAGCTCCAGGTTCTATGTTATCATGGCAATGCCGACGAACGAAGTCCTGAAGTTTAGCAGAATCTTCAAATGAATAAGATAGTTCCTTGTATGTTTTCTTAAACATACAAGGATGAAGTAAGCCATATCTTACCTTCAAAGATTTAAGTTGTGGACGAAACTCCAAAAACACGTTTGCGTCTGGCAGCTGTTGCATTAGAAAGGAAAGGAAGACCTTATGGCCAGACCTTTGTAGATTTTTTTTGTATTTTTAGCTGCTACAAGAATCCTCATTAAATCAGTATGTTGAAGAAAAAGAATGATGCCCCTTGGCTTCACACTTATCTCATTTGCAGGTGACTTGGGACCCAAACGATGTGCTCTTTGTATATTGAGTGGACCATGGTCTTGCAGCTAAACAATAGAAGGTAGTATCCGTTGTGAAGCTATCATGTTTAGTCGTCCTGAGTTCTCTGGGATACCATATAAATGGAGGTTATTTCTTCTATTTCTATTTTCTAAATCCTCAATGGCCAGCTTGAGAGTCTCAATTTCTTTAGTAAGTGTGTTCACATTTGGAATGGATCCCTCAATCTCTGTGATCCTTTGTTCTGTTGTAGTAATATGCTGGTCATGAGAAGAAAGTTTATCTTTAATCCTCAGCTGCGAGGAGGTGGTTTCAACTACAAAGGGCTTTAAGGTACTAAGCTCTTTCATAACATCATGAAAGGTGATGGTGACTTTGGAGGGGACTCTGTGTCTTTGTTATGACTTAACTGTGGCAGAAAGCTTCTTGGGAGTTGCATCAGAAAATGAGGGCAAGCAACCTGATGCAAAATCATTTGCTCCTTCCATTTTAAACGACAAAGATTTAGGAGGTAAATTGAACTTTTGAGCCTTAGAACGGCAATACTCTTAGACGAGAGGTAAAAAGAAGAGTCTACCTTTTGACTTTGGCGGTTTGTCCATAAATACATTAAGACAAAATGATTTTGTCAAAAAGAGCTGAAATAGATCTTTGTCTTTAAATTAATAAAATAGCATTTGCAGTTACTATAGATAGGAGCAAAAGCAATTGTAAGTAAATGCCTTGCAAGAATTCTTAACATAAAAAAGTTGGAAGGCCGGTAAATGAACTGTATTTCACCTCAGAAAATCTGACAGGAAAGCTCTTCACATTCTGTAAGCTAAGTCATCCTCCGAAAGCAATGAAAAGAAGTCAAAGGTCATTACCTTCCAAAACAGAATTCACAGCCAGAACATTAAGTTTCCACAAAGTAAAAGACAGTCACCCATTCTCTGACCCTGTTCACCTCCGGAATTCCTGTCAGGCAATAAAGAAGGCCTCAGAAGATTAGGTGTGATCCATTTGCCTGCTGCTATGAGGAGACTTTCACCTCCAAGGATGAAACAGAGGCATCAACAAAAGGAAGATACCTTCCGATTTCCAAATCTGAACTCCAGAGATAGCTATCTGGAGTCTGTGCGTCGACTGAAATAAAGCCGAGGCCGGCTGGGAGGCTTAATTTCCGGTGGCCATCTTGCATGGCGCTTGTGATGCCCTCCCGCTGCAAATCACTTCTAAAACAGTTTTACCATGCATCAATTGTAATACTTTAACTGTAACTTGCATGGGTGTAGATGAGATTCAAGCCAATGAATTATAGCAGCTTTCTCCACTCCGTCTGTGGACTCCTACTTTTGACATTTGTTTTACTGCATGCCATGTGAATTAATTCCTTACCAAAGCTCTATTCTTGTCAGAAACTTCTTCAGAGAAAATCAAAAACAAAGATAAAACTTAATCTGCTGCTAACTATACATCCACTCAGGTGAGGACTAAGGCCCTCATTATGACTTTGGTAATCTTTTTCCTAAGACTGCTGAAGCCACAGGCACCAGAAGAACCGCCAGTACTGGCAGTCTTCCGACCACCATATTACGAGTACTGATGGATTTCTGCCACAATTTGGGCGAAAATCCTCTATAGTCGTGCTGGCGGTCGGAGACGCAGAGGCAGTTCCACCATCGGCCCCGCCCCGCCCTGCCAAAAGGACTCCGCCATCCGTATTACGATCTGTAATATGGCCTGGTGGTGTCCTGATGGCGGGCCCTGCCGGCGGTGGGAGCGCCTGGTCCCGTCCCCTCAGGGAGGAGCACCTCGTTGAACAAGGTGAGTGTCCTCCACAAGGGGAGGTGGGTGGGGTGTTTAAATGGATGTGTGTGTATACGTGTCATGAATGGGGGGAGGGAGGGGTGTTTGTGCGTGTGTGTCTGTGTATAAATGTGATGGCGATGTGTGGGTGAATTCTGGGTCGGGGTGCGTGTGTGCATAATGTAGACTGGTGGGGTTGCGTGTGTATGTATGTTGAAGAAAAGAGGGAGTGGGAGAATGAAGTGTGTATGCGTGTCAATGGGGGTGAATGTAGTGAGGGAGTGTGTGTGGGGTGTTGTGCATGTATGGATTTGGGGGGGGGGGTGTTGTGTACGTGCCCGCAAGTGTAAGGGTGTTGAGTGTCAGGGTGTGCGTGTCTGTGGGTGAGTGTGTATGTGGGGATGGGGAGTGAGTATGTATATGTGGGGGGGTTCACTATTGGGGGTTTGGGGAGGTGGAGGGTTGGAATGTTGTAAGGGAAGGCGGTGGGGGCTCATGGGTAGATTGGGGGGGGTGGAGGGGTCATCTACCGGTGACAGGAATGGATATTCCTGTTGCTGGTAGCCTTTCCGCCAGGGATTTTGTGGCAGTGCTACCGCCACAAAATCCCTGGCTGAAAAGGGGACTTGTGATACTGCTGGCGGTATTGGGTGGACCGTTGGGTTGGAGATGCTGATCTCCGGCACGGCTGCCCAGTTGCCCTGTTGATACCAGTGGGGATGTGGCGGTTTGGCACAGGCCAATCTGCCACACTCTTAATGTGCCATTCTTCACCGCTGGCCCGTTGGCGGTGAGACCACCATCGCAGCCCTGGCTGTCTTTGGACCGCCAGGGTCGTAATGAGGGCCTAAGTCTGTTATTTCTGTTTGCCGCAGGAACTGTTCTCTTTCCTGGTTTCAGTTCGGTGGTCTTGTCTGTGTACTATTGTTAGTACTTTGGACAAAGGGACTTTGCTTAGAAATATGTCTACAACACTTGTCTACAGATGAAATGTCTCTTCAAGCTATGTGATTAATCATTGAGCTGCTTTCTGAATACAAACTAGTCTTCACAGAACCATGAGTATCAGGATCTTCTGTTTTATTCTTTATCCTCAACATCTTAAGGACAAGGAAAATGTTAGTCCTTTCCTTGAACAGTGCACCTTATTTGAGTGAAGTTAGTCTGCAGTGTTCTTTCCTCCTCAGCGACTAAGATGGCGGAAAAATTGAAACATTAGGAAGAATTGAAGTTTAACAATAAAAGAATGAGATTTTTGACTCCACACCAAGTACGTCATGTTTTCTTCTTATGCCCCCCCCCCCCCCCCCCCCCCCAATAAAATAAGTGTCATTGGAAGCTTGGAGAGATGACCTTAGAGAGAGAGAGAGAGAGAGAGAGAGAGAGAGAGACTGACTCTCTTGTATCGTCAATGTGAGGATTATGTAGAACCTCTGAGACAAAGCAAATGATTTTCATTTCCTGATGTGTGCCTCTGCCAAATTAAGCCTTACAGTTACATGAAAATAAAATGATAATTTAAAAAAAATTATACTACTTTGCCATCCATTTCTGATGGATACAACTACCTGTGGATTCCTCACCTCATGAATACTCCCATGGCGCCAGCATTCGACGGAAATCTTCTTACTAGTCTCTGCACGTCGACGAGGACGTCACTGTCTCGCACGCGACGCCGTCTGACGTCATACAGGCAATAAGAGGTCCTCGACGACGTGCGGACGTCAGTTCCCTTTTTTCCGTGCATTCGAAACGGTTATCTTCGAGGGAGCAACTGTTACTCTTGCGGTTACAGTGTATATCTTGCTGCGTACTCTTTCTCTGTGGAAATAATGTCGCAGAGAAAGTCTGGATTTAAGCCTTGTCGTGAGTGTGGAGGCAAGATGTCGGTGACGGATCCTCATTCCGATTGCCTTTGGTGTTTGAGCTCCGACCACGAAGTCTCGACTTGTGATTCATGTCAGCACATGAATCCGAAGGCCCTTAAAGAACGTGAGGCGAAGCTGTTTATGGCCAAGTCAAAGGAGAAGCATCACAAGAAGTCTTCTCCAAGACATCGGCGTCATCGAGACTCCCGGCGCCGTAGAGAATCTCGGCGTCATTCAAGGGAGGCTCGTTCCAGGTCTCCGGATCGGCGCCGAAAGACATGGGAGGTCAGCCCCACTGTGACGCCGCATCCTTCGACGCCGTTGCCCTCTCCGGCGTCACCAACTTCGCCTGGACAGGCGTCGGTGATTGAGGTATTGGAGCCTCAAGTGTTTTCTCCGGCGCAGACGCCGAGGCCGGCGTCGGGGTCGCCTCCGAGACAGGCACCCCAGTATCCGGCTTTTCCCACCCCTGGAGCCGATAGTTCCGCATTCTTGAATGCGATGTATGCCATCTTCCAACAGATGGCTCCAGGGGGTGCTCCGGCTGGGCCTTTGGCCTTTTCTTTGGGTGATCCTGCGCCTCTTCGGCCGGCACCCTTTATGCCCTTTCTCCCGTTTGGGAACGTGGGCTCGGCGCCAATGTCGGCGCCGGTGGCCGCTCCGGTGGCTTCGGAGGGATTGGCCCCAGGGATTTCCATCCCGTCGACGTCGAGATTTCGGCCTGTGACTCCGGTGGGTCCATCTGTTTCAGCTGCTCTTCAGTCGGCGCCGAAGTTACCCGTGGCGCCGGATGCGGCGTCGGTGGCTTCGGAAGATCGGCGCCGATCTCCGACTTCGGCGGAGGCATTGTCGACTCCGTGGATTGAGCAACGACTGCATTCAAGGAGGCGTGCTCTCCGGGTACTAGAAGAGCAGGAGTACCAACGAGCCCTAGAGGAAGGAGAGCTAGAGGACTCGGGTGATGGGCTGCGTGGACTGGAGTCGGCCAGTGGGCTGGACACTTCCCCTGAGTGGGACCTTTCGTCCCCGGGGGAATATACTGAGGAAGCTGCTTCCTTTCATACAGTGGTACGGAAGGCAGCTAGTTTTTTGGACCTGCCTTTGCCGGTGGTGGAGGCGAAACAAAACCTTTTGACGGAGGTGTTGCATCCGGCCTCAGCCGCGGCGGAGCCTCTGTTACCTTTTAATGACGCTCTGCTGGATCCGGTTTTAGAGGTGTGGAAGAGGCCGGCATCTTCCCCAGCAGTTCACAGAGCCGTGGCCAGGAGGTATCGGACGGCTCCAACTGATCCTGGTTTCCTATCTAGGCACCCTACGCCGGAGATCTTGGTAGTGCAGGCCTCCTGTTCGTCCAAGTCAGCGCCTGGTTCTTTCCCGACGGTGCCTGGGGACAGAGACTCAAAAAAGCTAGAGGCGCAGTCGAAGAAGATTTTTTCGTCCTGCAGTCTGGCGTTAAAAGCCACTAATGCGACCTGTATCCTGGGGAGGTATATTCATGCTCTGATGGATGACATCTCCTCTTCGTTTACAGAGCTTCCCCAGGGTCTTTTGGATCTTGTCTCTGATGCCCAGGCTGCTGCGACCCAAATTATCCAGACGGGACTGGATACCACCGACTCGGTAGCCAGAGCAATGGGCACAACTGTGGTGGAAAGGAGACAGGCCTGGCTCCGTAACTCGGGCTTTTCGGCAGATGTACAGTCCACATTGTTGGATCTCCCGTTTGATGGGGACAAACTGTTTGGGGCTAAGGCTGATTCGGCCTTAGAACGTTTTAAGGAGAGCAGGGCCACGGCTAAGTCGTTGGGACTCCAAGCTCCTTCTTCCATGGCCTCTTCCAGATTCTTCAGGAGGTTTCGTGGATTTGGGCGTGGCTCTTCCTCCTCTTCCTTTCGGGGAAGATATCAGCAACCTGCCTCTTCCCATCCCTATAGATCTTTTAGGGGGAGGGGTAGGGTCCGCACCAGGGGAGCCTCTCAGCAGCACTCTGCCTCTTCCTCATCCTCTGGCGGGGTGCAGCAGGGGAAGCAGCCTTAGGCTTCCACCATTTCCCACTCACTCCTCTCCTGTAGGGGGAAGATTACAGCATTTTCTCACCAAATGGGAGACTGTTACGTCGGACACTTGGGTTCTCAGTGTTGTGGGAAAAGTCAACACCCTTCCCTTTCGGGAGTTTCCGCCCCTCATCCCGCCCCGCCCTTCGTATTGTTCACAAGAACACCTCCTGTTGCTAGAACAGGAGGTAGAAGTCCTCCTTTTAAAGGGCGCGGTGGAGTTGGTCCCGGAGCAGGAAAGGGGTCAAGGAGTTTACTCAAGGTATTTCCTGATTCCCAAGAAGGATGGTCGTTTGAGACCAATTCTGGACCTGAGGATCTTGAATTGGTTCCTCAAGCAGGAAAAGTTCAAGATGCTGACCCTAGCACAGGTGCTTTTGGCGTTGAACATGGAAGACTGGATGGTGTCTGTCGACTTGCAGGATGCTTACTTTCATATCCCGATACTCAAGTCACACAGGAAGTATCTCCGGTTTGTGGTGGGATCGCAACACTACCAGTTTGCGGTCCTTCCGTTTGGTCTTACTTCAGCACCTCGAGTCTTCACGAAGGTGATGTCGGTGGTTGCGGCAGAGCTCAGAAGGAAGGGGATAGCAGTATTCCCTTACTTGGACGATTGGTTGATCAAAGCCAAGTCCCCGGAGCTTGTGTTGCGTCATCTGCAGTCAACAACCCAGTTGTTGTTCGACCTGGGCTTTTCGGTGAACGAGCCCAAATCTCACCTGGAGCCCTCTCAGCGCCTCCTGTTCATAGGGGCAGTACTGGATACAACATTGGGTCGGGCCTTTCCTCCGCCTCAGCGGATTCAAGATATTCAGGATTTGGTTCCAATGTTTCGAAATGGAGCGGTAGTTCCAGTCCTCAAGGTCCTTCGTCTGCTCGGTCTTTTTGCCTCCTGCATTCTGTTGGTCACGCATGCTCGCTGGCACATGAGGGCTCTTCAGTGGTGCCTCCGAAGGCAGTGGTCTCAACACAGAGGGGATCTAGAGGGTACTGTCAAGATCTCCAGAGATGCTGCTGTGGATTTGAAGTGGTGGATTGCAAGCAACAATCTTTCACAAGGAAAGCCGTTCCAGCAGTCGCCACCAGTGGCCACAGTCATAACGGATGCTTCCACTCTAGGGTGGGGAGCTCATCTGGGGGATCTGGAGATCAAAGGTCTTTGGTCTCCAGAGGAACAGATTTTTCACATCAATCTGTTAGAGTTACGGGCTGTACGTCTGGCTCTCAAGGCCTTCCTCCCTTCCCTTCGTGGTCAGTCGGTACAGGTCCTAACGGACAATACTACCACGATGTGGTACATAAACAAGCAGGGAGGAGTGGGGTCGTACCTTCTCTGCAGAGAAGCTCTTCGACTATGGTCCTGGGCAAAGGACCATCGGATTTGCTTGATAGCAAACCATCTGGCCGGAGTCTTGAACGTGCGTGCGGACAGTCTCAGTCGCCACTTCTCGGCAGACCACGAGTGGCGTCTCCATCCAGATCAAGTCCGTTTAATCTTCCAGAAGTGGGGGTTTCCTCGGGTAGATCTGTTCGCCACTCGAGAGAACGCGCATTGTCCGTTGTTCTGCAGCCTTCAGTATCCGATGCAGGAAGCGTTGGGGGATGCGTTTCAAATGACCTGGTGCGGCCAGTTGCTTTACGCGTTTCCTCCCATACCCTTGATTCCTCGAGTATTGAGGAAGATTCGCCAAGACCGGGCTCTAGTAATCTTAATAGCTCCGGATTGGCCAAGGAGGGTGTGGTACTCCGACCTTCTCCAACTCTCAACGTGCCCGCCGCTCCGTCTCCCTTTCAGGGCAGACCTCCTCTCACAGTCGCAGGGGCAGGTTCTACACCCCAACCTCCAGAGTCTGCACCTACATGCCTGGAGATTGAACGGGGCAACCTGAGTTCCTTCTCTCTCCCGCCTGAGGTAGTGGATGTTATATTAGCAGCCAGGCGACACTCCACTAAATCTATCTACGCTAATAGGTGGTCTAAATTTGTTGCGTGGTGTGGAGAGAGGCAGATTGATCCTTTACATGCTCATCTATCGGACGTTTTGTCTTTTGCTCTATCTCTGGCGCAGAAAGGTTGTGCAGTGGCTACCATTAAAGGTTATTTATCGGCCTTGTCAGCCTTCATATGTCTTCCAGACCAACCATCTTTATTTAAATCCCCTATTGTTATCAGATTCTTGAAAGGTCTTCTAAATCAATATCCTCCAAAGCCATTCGTTATGCCGCAATGGGATTTGTCCTTAGTCCTGACTTTCCTTATGGGGTCCCCTTTTGAACCTATGCATTCTTGCCCCTTGAGGTATTTGGTTTTAAAAACAGTCTTCCTGATAGCTATAACATCAGCAAGGAGAGTGAGTGAGTTGCAGGCCTTAGCAGTAAAACCCCCTTATACAACTTTTTATGGGGATAAGGTGGTGTTGAGGACCAAGGCTGCTTTCCTCCCGAAGGTTGTTTCACCCTTCCATTTGGCTCAGGCAATTACTTTGTCCACGTTCTATCCTCCGCCTCATCCTTCCAAAGAGGAAGAAAGACTGCACCGTCTGGACCCAAAGAGAGCGTTGAGCTTCTTTATCGATAGAACAAAGGATTTCAGGCTGGAGGATCAGCTGTTTATTGGATACGTGGGCAAGAGGAGAGGAAAGGCAGTCCACAAGAGAACACTATCCAGGTGGGTTGTTCTTTGCATTAAAATATGTTACTCTTTGGCAAAGAAGGATCCTCCTGAGGGCATTAGAGCTCATTCCACCAGAGCTAAGTCGGCCACTTCGGCCTTAGCCAGAGGTGTTCCTGTGGTCGACATCTGCAAGGCCGCAACTTGGTCGTCCCTTCACACTTTTGCAAAACATTACTGTTTGGATTCTGAGGTTAGAAGGGACGGCCATTTTGCACGGTCAGTGCTGCAGGATTTCTTGGTTTGACCATTTAGGCACCCACCGCCGGGCGTGGTACTGCTTTGGGACTCTATTCATGAGGTGAGGAATCCACAGGTAGTTGTATCCATCAGAAGAACGAGTTACTTACCTTCGGTAACGACTTTTCTGGTGGATACATTAGCTACCTGTGGATTCCTCACGGTCCCACCCGCCTCCCCGTTGCCTTTATGGTCTTGCCAAGTAATCCTTGAGTGCGCTCCTCTTGGTCTTTGAGGGTGCAATAGATGTATATATATAATATATTTATATATATATGGGTATATGTGTATATATCTTTATGTATATACTTGGTGTGTGTATATATTTTAAAAGAGAGAGTTTTATATATATATATGTAAATATATGTAAATCTTTTTATGTATATATATATATATATATATATATATATATATATATACATAAAAAGATTTACAGTTATTCATACAATGTGGTGTATTTTTACAATATAATGGATGTTGCTTTGTTCTTTCATTGCATTGCCTGGTTGTTCTCATGCACGTAAAAAATGATTGGTACTGACGTCCGCACGTCGTCGAGGACCTCTTATTGCCTGTATGACGTCAGACGGCGTCGCGTGCGAGACAGTGACGTCCTCGTCGACGTGCAGAGACTAGTAAGAAGATTTCCGTCGAATGCTGGCGCCATGGGAGTATTCATGAGGTGAGGAATCCACAGGTAGCTAATGTATCCACCAGAAAAGTCGTTACCGAAGGTAAGTAACTCGTTCGTCTGGCAGCTAGGGGCACATTGGGAAAGTATTTTCGAGAAAGTGGGTTGGTATATTTGCGTACACCTTTCCTGAGATTCCTCATTGTTTGAATCTTCCCAGGAATCAGACTGGATCCAGAACAGAGCAATAGCTTTCGCCCACCAGAAGTTGGTGCAATTGGATTCCACAGCGGCTTCATCCTACCTCCGGAAGTAATGTCTTGGAGCTCCATATAGGTGCCACCCCTTTGTGCTCATGCCAGATTATCAACAGAGGAAAGACCGAGTTAAGATGCCAACTGTGTGGAATATCGAGCTTAACGCCTTCATTATAAATTTTAAAATGTTTTATTGGCATATCAAGAAAATATAAACATTCCAGTGAGGTATACAACTCTAAAACACAAGCTGACAAAGTGGAAGGAGCCTGCTGAAGATTAGTACAGAGATGCAAAATCTGTCAACACAGGGGCTGTAATCACAGCGCCTCCCTTGTAATCCTGTCCCACTACACTCCCTACTGCCCATTGCCCTCAACTGTTGGAGGTTATAGCAAACCTCTATAGTCCATCTAGATTACGTTGTTTATTATATATTGGCCTAGCCCCTGTAGTCTACGTAACGCCCTCCTCTAGGTCCTTTGCAATTCACTAGCCCTCCATCACAGTGTCACTGTAAGAGGTCCAGCACCTTCCACCTAGGGCAGTGGTCTTCAAAAGTTTTAATGCAGTGTACCCCTTTCCCCCTTTCGGAAAAAAACTAACAAAAAAAAATACAAGTCGTTTCCCCCATCAGATATTTTTTTTTTTCCTCACAATTATTCTTGCAAATTGGCAGTGTTTGACTATTTCTACACTTATTTAAACACTGCTTTTAAGTTATGTTCAAACACATGATGCCCAAATTACTATTCTGGTTAGGCAGGCATTAATAACGTCTAAAAGTATTCGCAGCGTGATTATTAGAAGTGAGGGTGGGGGCTTTGAAAAGTATTTGGAATCCCTTCTCTTTTGACTCATACTCCCAGCTTAAATGTAAATGACAAAACATGTTAGTGATGGCCCATTACAGAGCAGTTTATTGCTGTTCATTTTTTTTCAGCTTCAGACAAAGCCCTGTTATTAGCATAATGCATTTTTTTGGCCAGAACCTGGCGCCCCCCTGTGGGATAACTTGAGGTCACCCTTTGGGGCCCGTCACCAGTTTAGACTCCTGACCTAGGGGGAAGAGTTGTATGCGCCACCACCCTCTGCAGATGTGACACCAACAGTTTCCATATTGCCTGGAAGTGCATGGGAGTTCCGTGCATATTGCTGTTCCATGGTGACAATTGTCTATACTCTGTGGTACTACTGCGTTAGCGCTTGGCATACAGTTGATTACCTGTTGTGCTTCTCCCAAAAGGGTTGGATTTTCTGGCTTTGTCTCCAAATATGGCATGGTGTACTCGGAGCATGACATTCCTATCACCATCACGGGGAGGCATTGGGGTTCATCCAGTGCATTGTGGCGAGTGTAGTGCCATCAACAACAGATTTTATAGTGTATGTCCCACCCTAATGTTGAGGTGGAGGGTGCACGTATGTCCCTCTACAGTTTATCCCACCTCTTGGGCTCTTCTTGGACACGCAGGGCCTGTTCCCACTCCCTCTTGTGTTGCCAAGTCTTTAGGGTCTTATGCGCTATTAGGAGTCTTTTCAGTGTCCATACTGTACCCTTGGTAGCAATCAGTTTGGGGAACTGGAGCTCAAAAGGGGTCTCTGCTCTGTTGGCTCCTGTTCTCATAGCGGGCTGAGGTACCTAGTGTCAGATCTGTGTGTAATGTAGCCTCCCTGAATCAGGACCTAATGCGATTCTTTGCATTGTTGAAAAAAGAAGGGTCGCTGGGTCTTGTACCTGTCAGTAATCATTTTATCGCCCCATCTCTTAAGTTCCTGAAGGACTGGCCCTTGAGGGTGGGAGTGAATGCATGGTTATAGTGGATGGGGGTTTAAGAGCCCCAGGTAAAACACCAGGCCTGGCGTGCCCACATATCTATGCCATACCCTGAGAGTCGTTGCGCCTCTCCAGCTACACTAGAGCTCACAATGACCTGTGGAACATGGTATGGTCCATAAGTCGCCAGTTTTTGGTTGAGGTTAAGTGGACTACTCCACACCCACCCTCAGAGGTGGCGTGGCATAATAGTGGGGAATGCTAGGCACAAAGACGGGCGGCTTCTTGACTGGGTCATTACTTTCCTAGAGTGTCGTAAGGCCTTCCCTTTTCAGATGAAATCTATCCGCTTCCGTTGGATGCTTTGAAGGTGGGGCGGGTCAAGCCAAAAGGGAAGCGCTTGGAGTAGGTAGAGAAGGCAAGGCAAAATATTAATCATTATGGCATTAACTCCACTTGGCCAAGAGAGCATCAAAATATTTGGAGGTCCTTCAAGGTGGTCGTAAGTAAGCATGGGGGGGGAGATTAATTAGTCTTAAACCGGTCAGACATTCCACGTGAGTCTGACACCCAGATATTTAATGGAGGAATTGGGCCACCTAAATGGGAAGGCAGTTGACAACCTTTTGGCCTCGTCTGCCGACACCAGGGGCTCTCAAGGGGGGTACCGGTGCCCGGTCTGTCGTGGTTACCTTCCCGCTGAGTCTCCAGGAATGAGGTTCAGAAGTGACACCCCTTGTTGTACCTCGGACCATGTGACACTTGCCTTCCAGTTCAAAGGAGAGCCTAGAAGGATAAGTCCACCTATACCGAATTCCATCTTCTTATGATGGGCCAGAATGCAGCATGCAGTTGTAAGGTTAACTGGGAGACATCCTGAAATACCTCACAGGAATGATTCTTGAACTACACATCACCCACCTTTCTGGCTTGCTGTAAAACGTTCTCTTTCTTTGAAAAATATTGGAATTTGATGAACACATTTATGGGACTCTGTGATTGAGTTTGTCTTCTGGAGCCCGCGTAGTGCACTTGATTCGAATTTCAGGATGTTTGTCGGACAGCAGGGAAGACCATATTCTGACCACAGTGTTTCAGGTTGGCCTCCTGGATCTCCTCACTGTGACTCCTCAGCCATAGGTCTTCCCTTCAGGAGCGGTTCTCCAGGTCCTCCAATTTGTTGGTGGTGGTTTTAGCTGTGAATTTCTCCGGCTCTCTGCCTCAATGATTCTCTGGCCCACTGAGTCTAAATCAGTTTGCAAGTCCACTATTTTCGCCAGATCAGTAAGGCTGCTGAGAGTCCTGCGGTAGTTCACCTTGGAGATCTGTTTTAAATGTACAGAGACTGTCTAGTAGATTGCTTTTGAGAGAACCAAGGCTGAGTCTAGTTAGCCGCTCTCTGCGGTCCGTATGTCTGTTCTGGAATTTTCCAGGTATACTAGGTGTGCTCAGCAGGCAGGGTTTATCTTTTTTGGGGAGATAGGGCTGTTCCCCTCCCCTAGAGTCCGCTTGCTTTTGATGTTTCAATAACTGGAGCAGAGGCGAGGAGCCTCCTCTGCAAAAGTTCCTCTTTTGGGGCAATATTAGAAGAGGTGCAAAGCTCTGCAGATTTGCCTCCATCAGCCCCACTCATGAGGGGCCATCCATGTTGAATTGAGGGATCCACTAAGCCTCTGCAATTCCAGCACATGAGCGCTTGCAGTGCCAAAGGGAAATTAGACTCCTGTGTAACTGCCTCATGGGTACCTGCCGAAAAGGGGGGGGGGGGGGGCGGCGCACAGCGGTCTCTCGATATGGCACCTCCCAATGCTCGCTATGTATGCCTAACAGGCATCTGGTTCATTGCAGTCTGCTGCTGGTACAGTCCACTTCCATTCCTGCCATCTTAGTTATTCCCCAGCTTGGAGCCTCATAACCTACAAGTCCACTCCACAGAACAGAGAGGTGAATAGACTGCAGTTATAGTAACCGCCAAAAAGAGCAGGTTTTTTTTGTTTTTATGAAAACTTGTACCCACAGATGCCTCACCTTTTAAATCTCTTAGTGCACAAATATGGTGAGTCTAAGAAGTGATCTTTACGTTATCTGCAGTACTATAGTCAGACGCCCAAGTAGCAGTTTGGCAGGTGTCCGGCACTGGAAAGCCTCTAGCCTGGGCCAAATGTGTAGCCTTTTCCCTGGTTGAATGAGTTTGAAGGCCCTTTGGAAGCTTCTTTTGGCCACATCATAGCACAGCGTAATAAAAAAAAAAAAAAAGAAGAAAAAAAAGTCAATCCATCTTGAAAGGTCAGTTTCTGGACTACCTTTCATTTCCTTGCACGGGTGAATCTGTTTTTAGTGCTTGGTTCTTAATCCAACCTATGTAGCTTTCCTCCTTCGAGGAAAGTAGTGGGGATAAGGTGAGTAGGGTAATAGACTGCACCACATAAAAAGATGAAACCACTTTAAATCAAAAAGGATGATAGTCAAAAGTATAGTCTCTCAGGGAAAAGTGGATACACAGCATTTAAAGAGCTGCTGAATGCAATTCACTGTCATGCCATGCAGAAGTGATGGCAGTGAGATAAACCGTCATAAGTGTCAAAAGTGCCAGGGTGCAATTGTACACGAATGAGACGTACATCAAAAACAGACAAGGACCAAATCAAGGCCCCATTGTGGCATAACAAGGGAGGAGCTATACGAAGGCCCTTAAACCCATTACAACGGATTACTTAAATAAAGAGGGCTGAGCAATTCTACAAAGAGAGCTGGTACGTGCCCAAATCAAATCTCTGCCAGGTCAAACTCCGAATAAACAAAAAAAATGAATCTGCTTAGTCTGATGAGGATTGACTTGTCTATCCTCCTATTCGGTAATGAAACCTAGGCTAGTAGCCAGAGTAGACGGACCAGGTGGACAGACAGCAAGCAGTCAAAACCACTTCAACTATAGGTAGAAGGTTAAAAAACACACTATTGTTTCATTTCCCAACTACCACAGAAGGTATTGGGTTGCATTTTACAATACACTTATTTTGTCAGTCTCCCTGAGTGTTGGGCATGTGGTGTTAAGCGGCGGGGGGTAGGGAGGGATCAGGGGCGGTAGAAAAAGGTGTATTGTGAAGGAATGATAGGAGGCAGGGTGGTAATTTGGAAGTGCTCAGACTTTAGGATAAACTGGAGTGAACAATTTTGGGACCGCATGGTCAGCACATGAAATCATATGCATCCCACATGTCAAAGGACTCCATCCAGTCTCTGTGGTTCAGGAGTGCCTTAACCCGAGTCATTGTCAGCAGCTTGAACTTGTCCTTCCTGAGGAAGTTGTTCAGAAACTTGAGATCCAAAATCTACCTTGGTCTTCCATCGTTCTTGGGGTCCAAGAAGTAGCAGGCGTAACAAGCTGCCATCATTTCTGTTTTGGGTATCACTTTGATTACAACTTGGCAAGTAGTGTCCAAACTTCTCAGGCTAACATGGTAGCATACTTAGCCAGCCTCTGACCACAAACGGGTGAAACATGTGGAAGGGTGGACAAGGAGAAGGCATAACCAAACTAAAGAACCTGAAGAGTTTACTGGTCCGATGTAACCACAGGCCTGCCAGGTAGGCATAATGACGAATTTGCAGTTAAAAATGTTCGTCAAGCCTTTAATTCTAGTTTCTATTCTGGTTGTGGCAAGTGGTCATCCCCTCTGTGTTCTTATGGACCTGGAGGAGGAACAGTTGTGGAACAGTGGGAGGGAAATCTGACATTTGGGTAGACCACTTTATAGTTCTTTTGATTGCCATTGAGTCACCAAGTTGCACTATTTATAAGCATCCTTTTGTTGTAATACGGTGTTGGCATTCACATGAGTTGGCTTTTTGCCCATGTCTGCCTGGTCTACTGCGCTATGAAATTTAAGAAAAGAGCAGTCAGTGAACATAGTCAGATTCCAGTCCAATGCCTCTGCTTTAGTGACAGTAAGAGCAGAGGATTCACACTATTTTGTTTCTCATTCAGACCCAGTGCTAGTCCCTCAAGACACTGATGATGGTGAAGGTGGCAGGTTGCACCCTCCCTCGTTATACCAAGGATTTATTGTCTGTTAAATTAAATTTAAAAAAACAGTTGGCTAAACTTGCTTTCTGAGCCACTAATGTAAGAAAACACTTTGTTTGCAGTGGTGTTTCAGAGTTATTGCAGTTGCCTAATATAGAAACAAAATCAAATGTGTTGACTAAGCTGCTTCAATTGGGAGCAACTTCATTTGAGTAGTTATTGACATTTAATGAAGCCTTTACTGATATCCTTCTGGACAAATGGCCTAAACCTTGCACATGCCCTCCAGTCAACCTGCAGCGTTCAATGCGACAGAACGGCCCACGGTGACCCAGACTTCCTAACTTCATCCTGTTTCAGGAAGCTTTGTTGCTCAAACTTTAACAGGTAATGTAAGGTTAATCCAAATTCCATTCCAACCATCCAGATAAGGGATAGAGAGAATTGAGACTTCAGTAAGAGAATGTTTCTTAGGCCAGTCTAGCACTCTGATCAATTAATGCGGTTTGCCTTTAGGGGAAATACATCAATACTTAGTGGACATAGACAGTAACATCTTGCCAGGCATCCCTAAGGGCCTCCATTGCTCAAACTATACAGGATGTTGAGGACGCAGCAAAGTATGTGCTCTGAACAGGTATCAACACTACAGACTGCATTGGCAAAACTGTCAACAACAGTCTCGTTTTCAGAAAGCGTACCTTGATGTGATCAGCTGAGTTTTCTTGATATGTGCAAGTGTCCTTAATGGACATTCCTTTCAATTGCTTGAGGCTAATTGGTGAAAAGGCTGATTGTGTGGTAGAACAATTCAAGGAAAGAAGCAACACAGCACGATCCTTGGATCTATTGACTCCAGCTGAGAAATTTAACACCAGTGCACAAAATTCAAATGTCATTCAGGGGCTGGCTTATAGAAAACACCTCCCAACCAACCCAGTTCATGAACAAGGCATCAGCGGAAACAGTTCAGTCCAACAGGGACCGAAATCTTCCAATTCTGATTCAAGAAGTGAACCTTCAGTTTCCTAAGGGTGCCATTGAACGGGTCCTGTACTTCAAAATGGGAGGAGAAACCAATGTGTTACATCCTTGTTCTGAAGGACAGAGGCCTTGTTTTGGATCTCTGCCTGCTGAAGTCCTGTCTGAGTAAGGACAATTTCAAAATGCTCACTCTGGTTCAGATCCTGTCTGTGATGGACCCAGGGAACTGAATGATATCCTTGGACGTGTAAGATGTGCATTTCCAAATACCTGTCTAATAGTTGCACAGGGGTTACCTACAGTTTAGGATGGACTTATTTCACTGTGCTGTTCTTTGGACTTAACTCGACCCCTCAGGTGTTAACTAAAGTGATAGCAATGGTTGCTGCTCCTTTTCGGTGGTCGGGAGTTCACAATTTCCTGCACCTTGATTACTGGCTGCAAAGGATGGACTTGCCACAGTCCATCATAGAGACCACCTTCAGAAGACCGGCAAACTCCTGGTCTCATTCGGTCTGACCTGAGCCCCGCACAGAAACTTAGTCATTGAGGTAGTTCTGGGCACGGTGGTGTTCAGGCCTTTTCACTGCCCAGCGAGTGCGAGATATTCAGAATATGATTCTGATGTTTCATGGTTTTGTCTTGGGTTTGTTAAGGATGACTCCGAAGTTCCTTGTTCTCCTGTCGTTGTGCATCCTCCTCATACCAAAGGCCAGGTGGCATATGTAGTTCCTGCAGTGGAACCTCAGATTCCAGTTTGCCCAGCATCAAGGAGGGCTCTCCGACTCATTTAGATTTGGAGAGCGGTGCTGGCTGACTGACACCAACCTGACCTTTTACAGGTCACTCTTCCTACCTTACCCGAAGCTCACAGTAGTGGAATACGCATCACTGCTGGTTTTGGGGGGCGCCTCTGGTGAAGAGTAACTCTGCATAAAGCTTCTGGACCTTCGAGCAATCCATCTAGGACTCTGTGGCATCCATCAAAGGGAGGCTTGTGCAGTTCCTTACAGATGATAAAATTGCCCTAAGGAACTGCAACAAGCAGGGTGGAGTGGAATCCTGTGTCAGGAGGTGCTATGCCTTCGGGTGGCTGGATGAGCGGAGCATCGTCCTAGTCACTAACCACCTGGCAGCGTTTCTAAATAGCAGCAAGGATGAACTGAGCAGGTGTCATCCGGATTACCATGAGTGGCATCTTAATCCCAAGGTGGCGCAGGGCATCTTAGAGTAGTGAGATATGCCCTGGTGAATTGTAGTCACCTTTGTCAGATGTGCCCTGCTAACAATTTTCATCAATGAAGTTTTCTTCAAGGCACTTGTTATGAGGCACATTCTGGTTGGAATGGAAGTAATTACTTGTGTGCACATTTCCACTACTACCTCTCTTGCCTCGAAGCCTGAGGAACATCAAAACTGACTTGGCCCAAGTCATTTTTATTACCCTGCACTGTTTTAAAAACAGGCTTCCACTTTGGGAATACCTCCTGTCTCAGCAACAGGGCAGGGTACTGCATCAGAGTTTCCACAACTTGCACCTGTCAGGTCCTTTTTCATAGTTAATAGAAGGTGTTAAGTTCTTCGAGCATATGCAAGAAATGCCGGTATCAACATGGCTGACGACAACTCTGTAGCTGACATTTTTGTTATATTTAACACTTTTGCTGCTAGGCATCCCCCCCCGCCTTCCACCCGCCCCAAAACCACATGCAGAGCCATTTAAAAAAAATATATATATTTGGGGTAGTTTGCACTTCGGCCTCCATACTAACTTTTTGTCCACAAAAGCGATCCACACCAAATTTGCATCCTTTTTTTTTTTTTTTTCTCAAAATCCTGAAGATTCTATGGGTAACTAGGATTTGTAGATTTATCTGAGGAGACTGAAAATTTAGGTGAAATTAGGCAAGGCAGACTCTGGTTTCAAGTGGTTCAAGGAAAGCAGGGCTATAGCATGCTCCTTGGGCATGTCTGCAAGACCTTGCAAACCACATTAGTCCTACCCCCTCCTCTCATGGCTTCAGCAGAGGATCCTCATACCGCCAACCAACCCAATCTCCAGAAGGCACTCAGCAGTTTTGGGATGGAGGCTATTGTGCTCACTGGTGCCACAGTCTGAAACCTGGCAGACAAATGTTCCATGACAGGCCGAATTTTGAGCAGCCTTTCATAGTCTGGATAGTCTCTGGGCAATGCATCAGAATTTTCATTTAAATGCAGCATACATAGCAATAGCAACAACAAATTTCTCATAACTGGTGCTAAGGTGGGTGTTTCCCTGTCTGTATTATTAGACCAGTAGGACTGTACATTTAGTATGTGCACTAACCCCATTTTGAGTGTAAGGCCCAGACATTTCTTTAACTTCCCAAGTGATGTGGGAATCCACCGGTGTGCTCTAGAATGTGCCCTAAGACTGCCTCCTTGCACCTTCACAAACTGTTTGGTATGCATATTTGTTGGGTGCACAGTTTTCTCAAGGAAGTCCACATCCAAAAAGAGATCGACATAGGCAAAATGTTTGCTGTATCAACTTTACATCCAATGTTTGCAGTGACTGGGAAATTGAGGTCTGCAATAAATTGGTGGACTGTCGAAAAAGCATCGGTCTCTGCTTGCATCTGCCTGCTGTTTGCTGGTCTAACCTGCTACAGTCTCCGCTGCAAAGACTGTGCTTGCAAAGGGACATCACGACCTCTGTGACCATGTTATTCAGAATCACTGGAAGACAAGTCATCAGATAGAACTCCATTGACCAAAAGATCGCTTCCAGATTCTGCTTCATTTTCTTCTCATTCATATGCTGTCTTAGTACATTATCATGCCTCAATGCTGTCCTCCAATACCTTGATTTAGGACCTGGGTAGCATTCATCCTCTCAGACACAATCTCTGTTGATTGTCTAAACCTTCCTTCTAAAAACACCTTCCTACAGAGAAGTATGGTTCTGAATCGCTCTGTAGGTGGGCATCTGTGAGATGTGTGTGACTGCGTAAATGTAGGAAAATCACTTAACCTATTGATGGAGCTGCCGCTTCTCCAAAGATAAAAAAAAAAATCATTACTTCACCTTGCCACATACTTGTGCAGCATACTTCAAAGTATAAGGGGTGAGCCCATTTCAGGAACTGTTAATTTATTATGGCACTGACACACAGCAGAGACCATTTTAGGGTGGGAGACCATTAAAAAAACAAAAACGATCCGAATCAGGCGGGGCCAAAAAATGGGCTTGGGCACGACAATAAGTCTCCTATTATTACTAAAACAGATGGATAAGTAACCATTTGCAAAGGCAATAGGTATGGAAATTTCTGCCAGCCTTTTGGCTTTGTCAAGGCTGGTTTTATCATGACTTATCATGGTTTTATCACGGTTGATCATAGCTTATGCAAAACCTTTTGCTGAGGAAGCTGCTGGTACATTGGCAGTATAAAAATAGTTTCTCAAGAAGCACATATTCGCATATTAGCCCCTGCAACTGAAGGCTCCTACTTTGTGCGTCGGTGTTCTTCTTATGAATATTCATTATGCTATCACTCAGTGAAGTTATCCAAAGCCTTACCCACTGACCCCTGCTACAGTGAGTGTAAGAGTGTGAATGACACAACAGGCCAATGGATAAAGAGGGCTGTCTGTAACCCCATCAGTAGAAATGTTATCTGTCTGACTGTAGTCATAAGTAGGTAGTTGGTTATGACCTAGTTTGCGTGGGAAAAGCGTTTTCTCTTTTGCCATTTGACAAATCTTCACAAATTTCAAAACTATTGTACTGGTGAATTCATCAGCTGTCGGGAAAGTTTTGGGTTATTCATCAAATGGGGGCAGAGAAAAAAAAGGAGGGGGTGGTCCCAAAGAATTAAAGTACAAGAGGGCAGAGAAGGAATACCCTGACCCAGTAAGTCTGGTGCCTGGGACCAAAAATGTCTTTAACAATTTTTTGGCTGTGAGTTAGTTGAGGATCTGTGGCAAAATTAAATGAAAAAAGAAGAAGAAAAAAAAAGTGCCATCTTCCATGGTTTATTTTATTTTTTATTTTTTGAGTGCCCGCACCCTGCCCCCCCCCCCCCCTTGGTGGGTCAGATACCAGGGGGGAAACATTCTACATATTTGGGGCAGAGCGGGGCGTGCAGGGCCTTCATTCTTAGACTGATTTTTGCCTCCAGGAACCCAATCCTTGGGGGTCTGGCCCTTCAAAATAACTGGGAGGGGTGCTCACTACTCCCCTTCTGAGCAGATTTCAGCCCTGTGGACCCCATCCATGGGATTTGCTGCAATTTAAAAAGGGGGCGGGATGGGTTAATAGTCCTTTTCCCATGGCCAATAATGGGCCTGGGGGACTCCATCACCCAGGGCCAACTCCTGCTATGTCATGGGGGCCCAGCCTGG
Organism: Pleurodeles waltl; assembly: GCF_031143425.1. Lineage (NCBI taxonomy): Eukaryota > Metazoa > Chordata > Amphibia > Caudata > Salamandridae > Pleurodeles > Pleurodeles waltl. Next base: position 730,325,020 of record NC_090439.1, on the reverse strand, counting down.
AACATTGTGATTTTCCTGCCTGCATTGGCACGGGCAGGGAAACCTGTGTTTATTCTTGCCTTGCAGCAGCAATTTGAAAACTACCGCCAAGCGGGAGCTAACACCAAGCGCCTGATTTAAATGGCAGAGGGAATACACCCTCACAAATGTGACGGATATCCAGTCCACCATGTTACCATCCGGATAGAATAGGATTATAATACAGCGAACTGGATATCTGTTATGTTTGTGACTGAGTATTTTCTCCGCTGAATACTAAATCAGACACCAAGTCCGCTCCCAGCAGGTAGGAGCACTAAATATCCTCCCGCCTGCTGTTTCCCTGCCCGCACTGAAGCATGAAGGGAAGCATGAAAATGTTGTTCCTACCCACAGTGAGCAGCATGTTTAGCTGCTCCCAAGAAGAGGGAGCCGTGCCAGCTCCCGCTGGAGTCAAGGATCTGGATGGGGCTGAGGAGTGAAGTGTGGTTTTAGAGAGTGGAATCCCAAAGTACTTTTTGTAAAGTTAAGCCCACACCTATTTATGATCTTCTATACCTGAGTGATTGAAACATCCATATAATTTAACAGGGTTCAGATGTAAATTTCTTCACCCAATAATGTTTTCATAAAATCTGTAATTGGACCAAGTCGAGAGAGTGTTGTATGATGATGTGACTATGCTTTGTTCATGATCTTCGAAATTCAGTTATACATCTCTCTAGTTATATATAAAGCCAACAAATGAATCCGGGGTATCTGTTTAGAAATGTCACCTATTAACAAAAAGACTTTGGTAAGTATTTTATGTGAAAGCTTATGCCTCACCTGATAAAGATAATCAAGGGAAGGAATAAAGATGTTTTCCCTCCTAAGTATTTCAGTGTAAAAGATCAGAGTGCAGTAGCAGGGATGATGAATTGGTACCCAAGCAGAGAAGGACTCAAGATGTTACCCCCTATACCTCCTGGTTCCAAGAAGGATTGGAGGCATGGAGTGCTCAGGCCGATATCAGTCCTCAGACTGCTGAATATCTTACAGTGATAATGATGGCTTCACAGTGGGCCAGACAAAAATGATTTTCGGACCTGATGCTGATGGCCCATGGCAGGGTAATAAAACTACTTGCCTTACAGGATCTGCCAATTGAGAAGGGCAGGTATGTCACACAGAACCACCCAGCCTCAGCTGAGAGTCGTGGCTTCTAAGAACTTAAAATATAGACTCCTCTGTCTTCCTTAAAAATACATGGAAGTCCTGGGAGAGACTAGAAGGCCTACACCAGGTAAATTATAAACCACCATGTGGTACAAATGTGTTCAGTGGTGCAGTAAGAAAAGACTAGGACAGCTTGGCAAGAGTATTGGACTTGGCCCTCTCTGAATGGTCACCCCCAAACCTTTTGCCTGCAATCCTCCTATTTTTTGCTGAATTTGTTTTTGTTGGTCTTAGGCCTCGGTGCACTTCATCACTGCTAACCAGTGCTAAAATGCTTGTGGGCCTTCCCCTAAACATGGAAGAATTGGCTTATACCCAATTGCCATATTTAATTTACTTGTAAGTCCCTAGTAAAGTAATACCACATGTCCCCAGGGCCTTTACATTAAATGATACCAGTGGGCCTGCAGCACTGATTGTGCCACCCACTTAAGAAGCCCTTTAAACATGTCTCAGGCCTCCCATTGCAGCCTGTGTGCAGTTCGAAACAGCCATGCTTTTTGCCAGGCCCAAACCTTTCTTTTTAATTCATATGTCATCCCTAAGGCAGACTGTACTCAGCCCAGAGCAGGGTGCCATGTATTGAAAAAGTGAAACATGTACTTTTAACTTTACATGTCCTGGTAGTTAGAAATCCCTAAATTTGGTTTTCACTTCTGAAAGTCCTACCTCTCCCATAGGATAACATTGGGTTACCTTATAGCATTTAATACAGTTAATTTTGAATAGGCAACAGATCGAGTTTGGTGTCTAAAGATTTGCAATTAAATATCCACTTTAATGATAACGTCCGATTTTAGTCACAGTTCTGAAAATGCCACTTTTCACAACATGGCATTTTCTTGTCCCAATCATATGGTGCCTGCTGTCTGGGTCACATGACTAGGTGTAGTTGGCAGTGTGTCTTTGTGTAGTGCTCCTAGACAGTGAGACAAAGGGAAGCTGGTGTTGGCAGGAAGGGCCACCCTGAGTTAACAAGGAGCTGTCACCTACCACATTTTCACATCACAAAGGCCCTGCCTGGGCATTATGATAAAGAGTTTGATACTAGTCTATTGTTACCCCCAGACAATCTCGGGCCAGGGCAGGGAGGCAGGAAATTACAAGCACCACTGGGAGATGCTGTAAAATAATCCTCCTACGTCAAAGTGGGCACCAGGTTTAAATATTGGACCTCAGACCCCAATTCTTCTGTACACATCTGGACATGGGGAAGACTTAGGAGGACTGCTATGCTGCTCTACTGCAAGGACTGCTGCCCTGCTGTCTTCCTTCTGCTGTGAAGGATTGGACTTGATTAATAAAACCCTGACCATCAGAGTGACTCCAAAGGGCTTGTTGGCTGGCCTTCTACTCCGATGCCTCGAGGACAGAACAGGCTTCCTCCAACCCCCACTCAGGACTTGGACTCTGCCAGCTGTGAGTCCTACCCTCCCAAGTGGTGCCACTCAAGTCCTGAACCCTTGGAAGTAGGCCTGAAGGTGCTCTACCGGCCCCAACTGTGATCCCAGCAGAACTGACGCATTGCTTCGCCGACCAGAAACTCTGTGTCAGAGCTGCTGCACGACGCACCGCCTAACCAAGCTCTACATCAGGATTGCTGTGTAGTTTGTCTCTGGTGCAGGATTTCGCATTGCCACCCACAGCTTTCCAGGAACTGCTACTGCACTAGGCATCTTCAATGCAGGTCTTTGTATCACAAGCCCCCTCATTGATGACATCCTAGATGATGACGTAGGACTCTGCATCGCTAGCCCTGCACCTTCTTCGAAATCAGCCGGTGTATGATGCATCTCGACAGCCCCTCATCAACAACTGCATCCTCGACGATGACGCAGGACATTGCAACACAGCTCCTAGGAATCTCTGCCACGTGACACATCCTTGACGCAGGACTCTGCATCACTTAGCAGCCAGGATTTAAGGTACTTTTAACTGGGTCTCTGTAGCCGGCCCACGCTCCATCGCGGTTGGCTTGAACTTATGACTTTGTCCTGGTGTGGTGCAACCAGATATCTGCAGTTGGCGTATTTGACTTAAATCTTGAAAATTGCATATGTCCAGTTCTACTGATTGTATTTTTGATCATAACTTATTTATTAAATGTTACTCTCTTTTCTTTCTAAATTGGCGTGAGGTTTTTCTTGTGTTGTGATTCACTTTATTACTATTTGAAGTGCTGCATAAATACTTTACCCATTGCCTTCTCAGTTAAGCCAGACCGCTTGGTGCCAAGCTAACAAAGGACTGAGCACAGGTTAATTTAACATTTTCTTGTGTCTTTGCCCGAACAGAGAATTGTGGTTCCTGCTTAAACCGTTTCACCCCTCTCAACCAGTAACTCTATTTCTTACAAAGAGACACTACTGTTATCAGGTACTTAACACACCTGTTTAAAAGTGCATTCACAACACTTTAAGGTACTCCAGTCTCCTACACTGGTGTGCAGAAATGAGACTAAGTTATTCTTATTACAAGAATCTCAGAAGGAGCTAAAAGAATAGCACAACCAAAGTCTGCATCCATTCCAATGTGGAATCTGAACCTTGTGCTTACACAGGTAATGAAACCTCCTTTTGAGACGAGCACGGAGCGGGACTCCTATACTTAACGTTTAAGACTGCATTCTTGAATGCCAACACTTCGCAGCTTAGCGTCCTGATGCTGCTGCCACTGCCTCGAGAGAACTGAGAGCCTGCTGACTCAGTTAAAGGCCCATCTCCAGCCACAGGCTCCCGCCAGGGCCTCATCCCTGGTGGCCTAGTGACCATATACATGCAAGTATCTTCTGGCTCTCTTTTACTCCTGCTTTTACTTCTGTTTTTTACTTCTCATTTTCTGTCTTTTATTCCATTTTTTTCCCTTCTGGTCTCTCTCTCTCCTTTCACTCTCCCCGCTTTTTCCCCGTGCCGCTGCTGCCTCTGCAGCCCTGCCCCCTCCCTCCCTGCAAATTGCTTTTTCCACCCTCCCAGCTGACTGGGCCTTCCCACCTCCCCCCTTCTTAACGGTGGCCACTGCACACTGAGAGGGCGACTCCTCTGACCCTCCTGGTCAGCGTCTGTTGACCTCCACTGTGCAACTCCTCCTCTTGCTGCTGCCTCTGCCTCAAGCAAACTGAAAGCCTGCCTGACTCTGTTTGAGTCCCACCTCCACCCACAAGCTCCCGCCTGTGCCTCATCCCTAGTGGGCATCTGCATGTAAGTATCTTCTGTCTCTCTTTACTCCTGCTTTTACTTCTGCCTTTAGTTCTGGGTTTTACTTCTGTTTTATTTTCTGTCTTTTATTCCATTTTTTCCTTCTTGTTTCTTTCACTCTTTTCACTCTCCACACATTTTCCCCATGCCGCTGCTGCCCCTGTGGCCCTCCCCCCACAAAGTGCTTTTCACACCCTCCCACCTGCCTGCCTCCCCTTCTTAATCTCAGCTGCGGTGCGCCAAAGGCAAGCCTGTCCGCGTCTGGACTGTACCCAGTGTCATGGACCCTGATCCTCTCTCCATCTGCTGGTTTGATGCCAACACACTATGGGCCCTCAACCCTGGAAGATCCTCAGCCTGCCACCTAGCCGACCTCAGTAACATGCATGTACCTTTATTATGCTGTGCATGCTCCCGCACCCTCCAAGAACCACCTCACGATCCTGTACCAAGCACTGACGACCACCTCAAGTGCATACTCCTCAATACACAATCACTTGACAAACGAGCAGTAGAAGTCTGCAACCAACTCTACCGCCCCAGATGTCACCTTGTTCACGGAGACCTGGATCTACTCCACCTCAACCCCCAGACATCGCCTCGGCCATCCCGGACAACTACAAAATCATCCACAAGGACAGAGCTCACCATAGCAGCTGAGCTCTGCCGAACTATCAACTGATCGTTTGAGACCCCATCTTCCCATCAGATTGGAAGCACGCTGAGATCAACCTGCTGCTAAAGAAACCCACCGCCAACCCAAGGGAGCTGAAAAACTCCAGACCCATCTCCCTGCTCTCGTTCCCAGCTAAAGTAACGGAAAAGGTTGTCAACCAGCAACTCACTGAATTCCTCAAGACACACCAAATGTTAGACCCATCCCAATCCGGATTCAGAAGCAACCACAGCACCGAAATAGCACTCCTAGCAGCCACAGATGACATAAGCACCGTACTAGACCACAGACACACTCATCCTCCTCGACCTCTCCACTGCGTTTGACATTGTCTCCCACTCCACCCTCTGTGCCAGACTACACAACGCCAGAATCCGAGATAAAGCACTGGATTGGATCAGGTCCTTCCTCACTCAGAAGAACAGTGTCAGAATACTTCAGTTCATGTCGGAACCCAAAAACACATGCTGCGAATACTCAGCTCAGCACTTTTCAACATCTACATGACCCCGCTAGTCAACATCATCAAATAGTATAGGTTAAACATAGTCTCCTACGTTGATGATACCCAACTGATCCTCTGAGTCCGATGACCCTGCAAAGCCCAAGAGAAATTTCCACAACAGGATGAGAGCAGTCGCCGCCTGAATGGAAGCCAGGTGCCTCAAACTCAACTCTGACAAGACAGATCCTTGTAATCGGCACCACCCCTTCTGCTTGGAACGACTCCTGGTGGCATTGTGAAACACTCCCATAGACTATGCATGCAATCTGGGCATCATCCTGAAGTCCTTGACATCCATGACCTGCCAAGTCAACGCCGTCTCATCGGCATGCTTCCACACCCTCCGACTCCTATGAAAGATTTTCAAGTGGATACTCTGGGACAAGGAAGCCAGTCACTCAAACACTCGTCATGAGCAAACTGGACTACGGCAACGCACTCTGTGCCGGCATCACCAAAAAACTACAATCAAGACTACAAAGAATGCAGCAGCCAGACTCATCCTGGATATCCCCTGACGCAGCCACATCTCCTCCCACCTCAGAGATCTACACTGGCTCCCAGTCAACGAGCGCATCACATACAAACTCCTGATCCACACCTACAAGCTACTACACAACACAGGACTGCCATACCTCAACCACTGCCTCGCCTTCTACATACCCAATGGATATCTCTGCTCCTCGCAGCTCGACCTCACAGCCATACCCAAGATCCTAAAAAGCACAGCAGAAGGACTATCCTTCTCCTACCTCACAGCCCAGACATTGAACACGCTACCTCCCAAGCTCAGGCAGACCGCATCACTGAAAAACCTGGAAGGACCTTAAGACCTGGCTCTTCGATTGAACAGCATGCCCACAAACAGCGTCTTGAGACTCTACAGGTGATTAGCCGCGTTTTAGAAGTCACTGGTTGATTGAATTACAGGCACACAGTATTAGAGCCTTGCCTCCTAATATCGGTTCCTGAAGCAGACCCCACTTTAGGTTGAGCATAGCTGCGCGCAAGCGCTGCTGTTCTCGACATGTAATCTATTCTGTGGGGTTTCCCCACCCCCATCATTTTAATTTGTTCCTGTTTTTCAAAATAACCTTGATTTCCTAGGTCAGTGCTTTACGTTTGTCCTGCATTGAGGCTACTTTGTTACACCTTGCAGACTGACCCTCTTACATGGATTATTGCACAATCAGCCATATACTTTTGTGTGTGCACACTGCTGTTTTCTTTTGTCTCTCCCCTTCGCGCTCCATTATGGAGATGGCGGTTTGAAGTTTCATATAGCGCAAACTTGATTGGAGGAATGGCAGCACTTTGCATGAGTATCAGTTACGTCACATTGTTACTGAATTAGTCATTTCAGTTTTTTTTTTGTCTCTCCCCTTTGCTCTCCATGGTGGCCATGGCAGTTTGAAGCACAAAGTCGATCTGAGGTGTTGGAGCACTTTGCTTAAGCACCAGTTACGTCACATTGTTACTGAATCGAAGTAGTTTAAATTTGCAACCCCATTCCTAAATTCTTTGCAGGTTTACCAGTTGAAAAATATACAAACTGCAGCCATTTCGATAGAAAACAAAACACAGAAATCCTTAACATGCCTCACCCAGCACAACGGGAGAGCAGATACAACAATATTCACTGCATTTGGAAAACACACCCCATAATGCTTTGCTGGGAATTCCTTTTATAAAACATTTTTGCCCATAATTCAGCCTGTGGTGGTCCTAGGACAATGGGACCACCATCAGACCGTTCACCACAACACACTATTTCTATCTAGTTCATCTCTGGGTCAAGGTTAGTGGGGACCTCAAAATAATAACCTCTCCTACCATTCAGTGTCCTTTTAATTTCACTAATGGCTGGAACTTATGTTTTACAGCAGGGAGTAGTTTGTTTTAATGGTCTTGTTTGTAATAATCTAGTAGGCCTGCTAGTAGACCTGAAAATGTCTAAGGCGCTACGCCCTCTAGGGGCTATGTATATGGTTATATTGCATTTCTTCCTGCCATTCTGTTTTCATGTGGTTATACCCTCTAGAGTCTGACTGTATGGTTACATGACCATGTTTCTCTCATATGTTGTTTTTGTTGTAGTGCCCTCTAGGGGCTGTTCTGAGCATTACAGTCTAATACCAAAAGTGTATTTCTGATAAAGGTTTTTATAGGGTTTACATGATGATTGTACTAAGGAGAGATTAATAAAATATAAACAGTTATGACTATGATTCGGGTCAATGTAGCATCTTTATTACACTGACTGAACACACTTGCTAAGTTTGGGTGACCCTTATAGTTTGTTTATTATTTCTCTTGTTGCTCCTCTGTGGCGGTCTTGTGTATTTTTTTTTCTTTTTTTTTCTTTTTGGGAATTGTGTTAGCCAGCCAGCAACTCTGATTGTGGGGTGGTGAAAGTGGTATTCTACTGGAATTAGCATGGCAGATTTAAATTAGGGTGCTACATGGCAACATTTTCATTTCTTGCTGCAGATAGAGGAAGAAGGTAAATGGAGTCCTTTAGTTATATACAGGGCCACTGGAATAATTTGGCAGAGAGGACCAAATTATGAGGCAGGGTTGACCAATTTGTGGCTAGAAAAGTAAAGTTACGCATTTACAACACCAGTAGCTCTAATTCAAGCAAGTGCTAGACCCATTGTATTGCAAATGCTTGTTAAATATACTTAGTATTGGCTTGACTGAGTTATTTTCCATGGTCAGCCTCAAACAAGCTGTCTGCACACTTTTTGACACGCAGGCACATTCAGTTTGCACAACATCTTATTTGATTTACTGCAGTAACATGTTGCTTTTTTTTATTTTAGTTAGTGAATTTATAAAATTAAAAGCATGGTCGAGATATGTAATTTTTTAATTTAAAACCTTAGTTTTCCTTCTAAAATGTGTTTTAAAAACAATATAGGTTGAGCCTCCATGGCTGTGAGATTTCATAAGACAAATCAATGGAGAGAACACATTTTTATTTATTTGTTGTTTTATGTAGCTCAGACTTCACTCATTATTGTGTCAGAGTGCTCTCCACATTGGGGGTTGTAAAACAGCTCGCAAACATCAGCAATGTGTTAACTGACCATATCGCAAAGCAAATATTACTTGCAATAGGATGATTAGTATAAGAACACATAGAATTTTGCTATAGTGATATAAATAGTGGGTAATAGTGCATTAGGTTAGTTAAATGCAGTGTTTGGGGAATAACCAAGGATTACAGTACAAATGAATACTAAATGGATAACAGTTCAGTAGTTGGGCATTAACTAGTGGAGCCTAGGATGTAGCCTGGATTACCAAGCAGTAACATCAAGCAATAAGTATCATTTAAAGAAGCGCTTTTCTCAGTTACAGTTGGAAGGCAAGGTCTATGTGATGGTTAAAATAATTTGCCACTGGTGTCCTGCGTTCTATCCTACTGTGGGTCTCCATACTGAGCCAGGTACAATACTTTCGACACTTAACTCTCAGGGTAGCCATTGTGATTAGCCTCGGGCTTCTCAGTTGAAGTATTTTGGCGGAGGGGGAAATGTTCAGAATGTAATATCCAGCCGGGTGCTTTTTTTTTTTTTTTTTTTTTTTTTAATAGAAAAAATTCCTTAAATGATACCATACTATAGAGCTAAATACTGCACAATCCAACCAGTAAAATATACAGAGTTGTCATAAGTACAGCGAGGTATTACACCCTCCTTCTTCCCTCATAAATATTCTCACTACTGTTGTTGTTGAGAACCTATTACCATCCCCAGTACTCTATGGGGCTAGGCAGAGATTTTACTCCAATGTAAATCGCCCTAAATGGTATCACTGGTTCAGGAACTACTCAATTTAGTGACTTCCATTCCTTTTATAGCAAATAGTCTCAAGCAGGCGTACAGACTTGCCCATGCAGCTATATCTCTTGCTCTTGTCCTCAGTTGTAGGCAAAGTACAGTGCAGTGCAGTTTTACCAGCAGATGGTTTGTGGTAGTCTGGTCTGGAGGTCTGGAGCTTTTTGCACATCTTCTCTCATGGGGGATGATTCTTGCAGGGACCACAGCAGCAGCCACATTTGGGACCAGGTTTGAGAGATTGGTAGCGACTTGCAGTTTTAGCTTACAGAGCCAATTTCCGTCAGTGCTTACAGTAGTGGTATTTGCAGTCTCCAGGCCGGATCCCTCACAATGGGATTTTGGGCAGTTGCTGCCACTGGATTGATGAGAGCTCTCTGCTTCAGCAACAACGTGACTTTTCTCTTCTTATTGGACAGTGGCATCACCAGTCTCTTGAGCATTGTGATAGGCTAAAGGGCAACATGGTAACACTGGTTCGGGTACAGTCTTGATACAACACACATGAACTATGCAGAGACTCTGTGGGGTCGACTTTCTCACAACATGGTATGCTGTATTGGGTCATCAGCTTTCTCTGGGTAATCCTCATGCTGAGAAAATGCTACGTGTCTCTTCATAAAGAAAGGGCACACGCATTCCCCATCTTTACAGGTAGTCTTCTAGTATCTCTAGACAGGCCTTCTCCTGAAGAAAATGTTGTTTTCTGGCAGTGTCTCTTCACCTTTGGGAGACTAGTTGCCTAGCAAATAGCAGCCTTGGATCCACAACAGCTTTTCAAGTACTCTGGAGCACTGCCTTCCTTGGTCAAAATAACTCTCAGGAATTGAAGTGCTGTGGTGTGGATCTGACTTTTATGCTCGTTTTTCGGACTGGAGATGTCTTATCTGTGGTCTATGCCTTCAGAACCAGTTTGTGTTGATTCACTTTCAAGTGTCATTTCCAGGCTGCGCTCGAAATGCAAAAACAACAAAGTGATGGATGGGATGCTTGAATTAATCTCAGCCTAGCTAGGGCGAAACCGGTCTTGAAATGCTTATCTTTAGTTTCAGGGTGGAACTGGCCTGGCAGTTCAGGCTGGACTGTTACCATGAGGAGCAGGGTCAAGACTGATTTACATGTGGCTGGGTCTAAACTGAGATGGCATGGTGGGCAGAAAAACAATGGATGGGGAAGCGGCCCAAGTGATTGCCAGTAGCTGAGATAAATTCATGCATTCCATCCATCACCTTGTTGCTTTTGCACTCCAAGTGCAGCCTTGGTGCAGATTGATAGCTCACACAGCGTGTTACAATGGGGCTGGCTCTTAGCAGGAATATACAAAACATGGTCACAATGTAGTGTGAGCTCTCTGCAACTGTCATCTGCTTTCTTGATGCAATAATCGGAGACCAATAAATGGAGAATCCTTGCCTATTATCTTCCTCACTTCACCACAGAAACAGCAGCCCCACCCCTAACCTCTTCCATCTGCCAAATCAAAGTTCTCAAGAAGAACTTATCAGCATTCCGTTGCCAACAAGGACCTTATAGAATTTTTCAAGATAGCCCTGTCTTCATCCTCCTCACTTGAGTGTCTGGATCTTCATCCTATAGCCACAGGAATGGAAGTACACTTCCACTGTCTGGGAATGCTGGCCTCATACTCAGTCTTGTGCAGTGCTAAAGGAGAGGCAAACAAAATTGATGCCAGTGGCCCTAGTACTCGAACTCACTCAACAGAGTCTGACTACCATGTGACACGCATAAGTGCACATATATACACAGTGGACATTGAAATAGGATGTTAACCCAAGTTTCTGTGTGTCACATCACAATGGAACTTAATACGAGAGGAGTTAATAGGCAACACTCGTACACAAGAAAAGAGGCTGATCACTCTAAACATTGAAAACCATGGCACAAAGCTGCTACCACTGCTTTGTGATCCTCTGGGCATGGATCATAGTTCACTGCCTATTTCGAAGGCGTTCTTCAAAAAAGTTTCTGAACCTCTCATTGTCAAAGGCTTAGGCCCCTGGAAGTTGTGAAAAAAGACTGGCCTAGGCCTCTGTGCACATGCTAAGTTAGTGTGGCGCCAAAATAAGTCTTAATACGTTTTTAACTTTCAGTTGAACACTAAGGAAACAAGCCCGTTTACCTTGCACAGGACATTCCCATCTCAAAAGCAGCACAAAGTAAACCGTTTTACATAAGACGTTGTTACTCAGAGATTCCGTTCATTAAACAGTAGACCTGATAAAGCAAATAAAGCAGTTCGATGGGTTTAAGAGCATGTTCCATTTGTTATATAAAGAACTCTGCTTAGACACACTGTTGATAGTCTGCTTTTACCTTTCAAGTGAGATCTGAAAATTGAGATGTCAAGACAATTCAGGGAACTTCTCAGAGCTTTTCAGTCGCATTCCCAGTGAAAATTGACATGCAGAGCCATGATTCAGTCCTGCATTAGGTACTGTGAGCTTAAACGGTCTTCCAAAATAGGCGCTCTGAACTTTCTGTTGATATTTGCTGAGCAGTTTGCACATGCATAGGCGCATTGAGAAAACCTCGATGGCTAAAGCAAGGAGCCCATTGTGGCAGTTGGAAATGATCACTGTTGCATAAACCTGGTCTGGCAGGTTTGGTGTGTTCTCAACGTCAGTGTTCTGGTTCCTTTGGAATGTGCACAGAGATTTTGTTTTCGAAAGTCACTTCAACACACCTATGAAAATGATCCATGTAATATGAAGCAATTCAGTGGTAACAAGGTGAACAGTGAAGACAAACATCCAGAGTACTCTCCAGCTGGCTTTTGCACTTGTAAAGCTTGCGCTTATTGCAGGAACTTTGCTGGGTTTGGTCTAAAAGTCAGATGAATGTGTTACGGTACTGTTTAAATTAAATGTGTAATTGTCCATATATTCAGTGCCACTTGTTTGGTCGAGCGCGCAAGTTTTTAACCACGCCCATGTCATACCGATCATTCTGACTCGTTCGTGTGCTTGCCTTTGAAAAATCACTTGATGTCATTGGTAAATGCTTTGTGTTTATCCCTCCTTGAGGCTGTTTTTGTGAAGCCTTGCAGACTTCCCCTGTTACATGGATAATTGCACTATTGTCGATATACTTCACAATGAGCGAACTGTTTTGTCTCTCCCCTTCGTGCTGCATGGGGTCCATGGTGCTCACAGTGAGAACAGGCACAACAGCGTGAACTCGATCAATGGTATTGGAGCGCTGGTCACATTGTTCAAAGTTACCTAATCAGAGTAATTTCTTGTGGCTCTCCCCTTAAAACACTTGAAATTGGTGAATGCTTTACATGAAACAGAAATCCAAGCGAAAGTGGTGCCGATACTACTATATTCACTGAACTCGGGGGAAACTCGACCCCTAATGCTTTGCAAGGCATTACTTTTACTAAAGATTTTTGTTCATAACTCAGGATGTGGTGGTCCCAGGACAATGAGACTACATTCCAAAATGCTCCTTCTGTCTAAATCATCTCTGGGACCCCACACTAGGTTACTGGGGGTCCCAAAATAATAACTCATCCCACCATTCAACGCATTTTAAGCCTTCTCATGGCTACAACTTTTGTTTTACAGCTGGGGGATTTGTTTTTTTAAGGCTTTGGTTGTAATATTATTGCAGTAGGCCTGATAGCCCCCCTAAAAATGCCCTCCAGTCTAGGGGCTAAGTCAGTGGTTACACAGCATTACTTGGAATTAGCATGGCAGATTTAAATTAAGATGCCAAATGGCAACATTTTCATTTTTGCTGCAGATAGAGGAAGGAGATAAATGGAAGTGCTTTAGTTCTATGCAGGGCCACTGGAATTATATAGCAGGAAAAGACAAAATAATTATGAGGCAGGGTTGACCAAAATATGTGGCAAGAAAAGTCCAGTTATTGATTTACAATGCCAGTAGCTCTAACTCAAGCAAATGCGAGACCTATTGCATGCTGCGCTAGTGACTAATGAGGTGCTGAGTCCTGAAGTAGTGGGGCTGCACCTGACATGTGCCGTAAAAAGGGTAAGGCTTTGAAGGTGGCCGTAACAACGACCGGCAGTCTTCTGAGAGATCAGCACTCTATTTTCCACATGTGAAAGCTGGCAGTACTGATTTAGACACTGAATAACAAACCGTTCTAAAGACATTCTCAGGGGACATTGTCAGTTGTGTTGGAAGTATACAGCCATAACAGTTAAGGAGAAGATTGTGTGCTTGTTAGGGGGCAGAGTAATCACGCTGCTTTGATAGACCATAGGGTACAATATACCTTCATAGGACAATAGATACAGTGAGGAGGTTTTGCCTTTCCAATGCAGAATTGTGCACACCTTCCTCCCTCCTTATAAGGTGGTTTTAACAATATTGCAGTGTAGTCAGGGTCTGAGTCATTCCGAGTTTCTGCGGCCTTCCCATTCTGAGAACTGTTTTGATTTATGAGAAATCCACAGTGGTGAGAATAAGCAAAGTGAATGAAGGGAGCGCAGTGCACTTGAAGTGTGCTTCCCAAGCGAATACTGCCGTCTCTTCAACAGAGGAAGTGGACATCAAACCATTAAATGGTTTGGAGTGAAAATGAGACTTGCAAGACACTTACTATACACCCCACTGTTTATACTGGTGGAACATGTACTACATTGCCAAGTGCATTTTACTTTAGAGACCTCAAGGTGAGCCCAATTTTTAAATATACAGAGGGTCAGAGACCCTGCAATTAATAAAATTGGTAAAGGCTAGGGATCCAAAGCTATGGCATGAGATAAAGTAGTAACATCTCTTTTTGTCACTCTTAGCTGACCAGTAGGAGAGCAGGACAAGAAGGCAACAGCTTAACAGGACTGATGTACTTTTTCACTGAAAGAACCACCCTGAAAATACAGAACCATAAGCTGGAAACCAGCCCACTGATGTATAATGAAGCAAGACGAGTAGATGAATTGACTCCACTACGTAGAGTGCAGACATTGGCTATAGATGTTATTATTGAAAGCCTAAGGAGAGCACCTTTACAGCTATTTAGCCTTAAAGAGAAACACATTTTATGGATGGAATATTATATATAACTGCTGGTTTTAGGATAGACAATGAATTGGGGAGACAAATAATTTCTGCTGTAGGGAAAACATTGCATAAGTTGCTATAATTGCCAAAACTTAGTTTGTTCTTCTCTCATCTACTTTCTCAGTTTGGTCCTATGTAATCTCATGTAGCATTTCTTTGGAGTACAAAGGGTTTATTGTTTGTTCCCATTGTGCCAGTTGCCATCGTTTCCTATGAAGGATATGGATTGATATTGCAGGTTTCTTGATGGATGAAGTCTGTTGTGATACCACCATGGATAATGCACAAAACTGGCTTATTGTACCCAGGTGTTCATCCAGTCTGCATCCAAATATCCACTCACTGTAGCTTTCAGTCTTTTGTTCATTATGTGCGCCGTTAAGAGGCCATTTTGCATTTAACTAAAACATGTGGGCCTGCTGAGTCCACGTAGCTGCATACACTTTTGCCCTTTGTTATTGATAATATATTTTACCTGTTTTTCTTGTACAGTGGCTGCTGGTTTTCTTGTACAGTTGGCTACCATGTCCCTGCCCTCAATCACCCCTTCAAAAATATATAGTATATATGCAACTTGCGTTGTGTAAAAATGTTAAAGGTTGGGTAAATTTGATTTAAATATTTTGTATGTTGGAAAAAGAATTGGTTTCTTCATAAAAATGCATAACTTGCTTTATACATTTAAGGTCTTTAAATAAAAATGACAGTACATAGAGACCTTCTTACACTTGGGATAGTGTTTTGACAAGTGTCAAAACTAGGGTTGGAGGCTAAGATAATTCCAATTCTCATTTTACTGCCTCGGCAGCTCTAGTTTAGTCAAAAACGTGAATCCGAGTTAAGAAGTGGTTTTCATGAACCCATTATTAGGGTTGAATTCTCCTAACAAATTGATCCTTCAAATAATGGATCTAATTCAATGTTATTATGTTTTTAATTGAATGTATGTTTTAAATATTTTATTAGATGTGTGCAATAATTTATAATATTATAATGAATTTTAGGATCTTGTGTGAAGCCTCTGTTTTCACTTTAAATTAATTGATTCATAAATTAGACTCCGTCACAGAGTTCTGCTTGGACAGTATTATATTCAACCTTTCTGTGCTCTACTGTTGAACCTATGTTCTTGTTGCACAAAAAGAAACCGATTGGTTTGTAAACCGACTCGGTTCAAGAGGAGGAATCTAGTAATTCTTAACCTTACCTTCTTCTGACATATCCTTAAAGATCTCTAACATTCCGTGCTCTTTACAGTGAATGCAGTAAGCTGCCGAGCTGATTCAGAAGTCACAGAAGCCTTTGAAAACATGGAGTGAGGACATTCACTCCACATTTTGCTTTACGTTTTTCATGTTACCTATTTAGCTGTGTGAGGAATGAATACGTACGGGCTTTGGGTCTGACAAATTACAAGATTAAACATGTTTTTCTTGTTAATTTGTGGTGACGTTAAGCACCTTCCCTTTCTTTCACAGGTAAGGTATGACCTCACTCTTAGGGATTGGCAGAGATTGATGTATGACCCTCCCCCTTTCTGAAAGGAAGGCCGGATCTTAGAATTCTAATCCAACGGTATCTCAAAATCAGTACAAAAAACATTAAATAAACTTCACTGCTTCTTTATCTTGGGAGATTGCTCTTGCCTTTGATGTATTTCTTTTAAAGGTACTGTTTATTGTATTAGAACTTTAATTTATGTTCGCTCTAATAAAGGAGTTGTGTTTATTAAGATTGGTTTCATTGTTAAAGGTGTTTTCACTGGTTTCATTCGTGCATTTTTTTTGTATTTATCTTGTCAAGATGCTTGAGCCTAACAAAATAAATCTTTTGTAGATGAGAAACAGAGAGCCATTCCAGAAGTTAGAAACTGGAAGAATGTTCAACTTACGCCAAAAATATGAGCCATTCCAACAGCCATGTCCAGTCACGGATAATTATTTTAATTACTTTTATTTGGGAAACAACCTGGCCTACACACGTCTGTCAGTTGCTTCAGGCATAGGTAACCCTAAATTAACACAACACGAATCAAATTATGCCACTAGAAATGATGATCTGACTAGTTTAAAAAATATGTAGATTTCATCCAATATGGATTAAGGCACTTGTCCTGCCCTTTTTGGTAAAGGTCATTATTACTTACAGAATTAGATGTTCGCTCATAAGGTGTGGGTTAATAATGGTTGTTGGGGTCCACTTTATTACATGGTAGCAAAGTAAGCACAGCATTACAGACTGGTTTATTAATTCATCAAGACAAAAGTGGCACTTACCAGAGCTCGCTTGGATGAAAGATTGCTAGCAGGAGCCATGCTTTAGGCAAAAACATCACATCACCTTACAGGGGGAGTTTGTTAATGGTGCTCGTAACTGCAGTTTTTTCTTATGTTTATTTCTGTGTCACTAACTTGCTCCTCTTAGATTGGCAAACTTGTTTTAAATTATCAAGTATCTAAAATTGTTTTTTGGAAAGATAAAACTGTCACCAGAGAGCATACAATTTTTGGGCTCATATTTTTATCATCACAGATTTAGTGTGCGATCTTAATGGCATAATACACTGTTGTATTCAGTTCCTGCTACCTCCTAGTCGTTCTAGACAGTTCCAAAGAAAAGCTAGTTAACCTTCAAATGAGAATTCTGTTTGTTAAAGGCTGTGCAACTCTATTCTCTTTCAATAAGTGCAAATGATGTGAATGTTGCAAACCGTGTCACGTGTCCACTAGGCCAGATCACTTTTAGACAAAGAGTGTGTCACCTTTACTCATCACATCGATCAACAATTTTCGATATCTATCTCGTCCTGGTAGACAAAGTTCCACAAATTCTTGCAGTAGCAAGGATTTAAAAAAAGACAACTAGACTTCTACTCATTTAACTTTTTTAATACAATTTATGGACCTTGATTTACACACACTGGGCATTTCTTATGATCACCACCACCATCATCAGAGTAACCTTTCATAGTAAGCCAGGGGTACCCCCATAGGTTTGAATGTTAAACCAGTTCAGCTGTTTGCACAGCTAGAGCTATTCTTAATCCCTAAACGTGATAGGATGACATTGGCTCCTTGTGTCATACTTACGGGAAAACGAACCAGAAAACAGTAAATGCAGTGGAGACCCTGCTAAAAAGATTAAATTGAATCTAACATTTTGGTGCTAGGAATATTACACTGTAACTATTAATCCGAATAATTATGTTCTATAATGTAAAGGCTTTGCTTTTCAGGTGCTTATCCTAAATCTAGTCATTCATCTGAACACGCTCTGAAGATGTTTAAGCCATTTGCTACCCAAAACAATTCAATAAGTAAAACCAACTCTTCACTGCCAAGAAGAACGTGCATTGAAACGCAGTAGCATCTTTGTAGTTGCGGGTGGAAAATTCACTGCATTTTGGCCACTACGCGTTATGCATGTGATGCTGAGTTCAAGCCAAATTGTGCCCTTCGCCGCATAGCGGAGTTTCTTCTTGTGTGCGAGAATTTGAGTCCCCTAGTGCGATTTTCAGGCTCTAATAGGGAACCCTGCGAGATTTTCCTAGCTTGGGCGGTCGCAACCATTGGCGTTGGAAAAGCTGCTGCTCAAGTAGAAGATCTCAAGTGTGCTGCTGGGTGCTGTTCATGATTATTTCTCAGCCTGGAACAAGCTCCTGGTGCTAAAAAATCAGCACAGGCAGCATGACGTACTGATTTCCGCCCACTTGCGGAACTCCGCAGAGTTCCACGGAGTGAAACTCCATGAGTTCCGCCCACTCCTACTTCTTTGTTACCTTAAAGAGCATGAATCTGTGCAGTAAAATTTTTATTTTTTTTCTAACCAATATAGCAAGGGGGTTAAAATTGAAACTTTGTCACCTTAAAAACATGGCTTCAAGAAAGAAAATATGTTTTTACTTCCCTGAGCAGTTAAAATACAAGTTTCATTTTTCTCTACAAAATGACATCAATACAGGAAGTTTAAAACAAAAAAAATATTTAAGGACAAATTACATTAGAGCCTGGTTTGCTCCTAAAACAATAAGGCAGGGTTTAGTGTTTAACTTGAGGACTATTGCTGATGTTTAAATTTATAATGAGCAACGGATTAGCTTGTGTGACCTGCTGTTGCTTTTAATTCCAGAGCTGCTGCTTCATTAAGGCCTTTCGAAAGCCCCGGCATCCCTTTTGCATTGTACTGCTTGCAGAAAACATTTTCAGGTAAATGCATTGAAAGAAAATATGTAGGTTGATTCTGAGCGAGGTTTAATGCATTAAACGTTGCCAGAATCACCTGTTTTTCATTGATTTTGTGCAGCACAGATTTGATAGAGGTCATTAACTGTTGCTGCCAAACCTGTCAAGTTAATGCTGCTGTGCTAGGCTGTCTGCCAAAAGGGTTGCTGTTTTCCGGTTTTCACACTATCCAGTTTTTTTTTTTTTTTTCAATGTAACTTGAGGCTGCTTGCAGAAGCTTAGTTTGGGAATCTCGGTACATGAATTGTGTACGGTTTAGGTAGTCATTTTAAAAACCTTGGCTGCGAGGCCTGGATCTTACATGGTGCTCCCTACACCACAATATTTTGCAGCACATCAAATATTTCCAGCTTAAGCTGTCTTCCCGTTTAATGCATGTGATGTGGAAGTTATGATTGAGAAAAAGGATTTGAGTATGATCATTTTTCATAGATTCACAGGGCCCTACAAGGCTTTAGTTTGGCATATTCAAATTTAGGAAACAAAATTGACCAAAAGGCTTAAAATTGGCTGTAGCCTTTGGCATTGATAACAAATCATGAAGAGATGTTCCCCAGCTACTTGTTGAAAGAGAATAGAAAATATGATGAGAAAAAGAACAGCTAGTGTGTTGTAAGATATATTAACGTACAAAGTCTTTCCTTCTACTCTTCAACCTGGCCATCTCCAAGTGGGCACTCAGTCTCTAGATGTGGAAAGGTAGCTCCACCCATCATGGTCCTTCACAGTGCATACAGCTGTTAAGGCAGCTTATTGTTCAGCTAGATGGATTGAGACACAACCTTCACAGGGGATGATGGCAGTTGTTAGCCTGAGTAGGAGTACATTAATTCCTCTTTCTCACACTATGGTATGCTGTTGGGGAACAGGTTGACTCCTGTCCTGCTAACGTTTCTCGAGCATAGTGCATTGTGCTGTGCAGGCAGCAAATTTATATTACTTAAATAGCACATTTTCCCCTGCTTCTACTTTTACAGCCATCTGTTCTTTCTGATCCAGGTAATGTCGGGGCTCTCCCACATCCCTTTTGTCCCCGCCCCCCATGTGTCTCCCTTCATCCTTTGACACTCCTCCATGATATGGGATGCTGCCTTTAAAGGTACAACAAGACCTTGTGCTTGGCTTTTTTGATAACCTGATTGTCTTCCAAAAATCTCCCTACATTTCCAAAACCAGGCAGTCTATTAGCTCTGTGTGAAGATGTC
This sequence comes from Pleurodeles waltl, assembly GCF_031143425.1. Classification (NCBI taxonomy): domain Eukaryota; kingdom Metazoa; phylum Chordata; class Amphibia; order Caudata; family Salamandridae; genus Pleurodeles; species Pleurodeles waltl. The sequence continues at coordinate 730,305,100 of NC_090439.1, read as the reverse complement.
CTCCATTTTCTTGTCTTTATTTCCCCTAGTTTGAATGCTTTTAGTTTCATACAGAATTATGTGGTTTGAGGGGCCCAGAACTCCCTTAATTGAGTCTGGAAGAAATAAAAGAAGTTTTTACTGTTATTGGGGCTCCCTGAGATAGGATCATGACCAAATTACTGTTCATTTTTACTAAAGAAACACAGAAAGACACTTATCAAGGTACACTTAATGTTACAGGAGAGGCTCTTCCTTGTAACGATCGCCTATTGGAATCATTGATTCAGTTGTGTAGGCTTTCTTGTGTAGACTTATGGGGACTTTGGTATCTGAAAGATTAATGTTTTTACATTTTGTCCATACTGTAATCCCCAAGATTGATTGATTTTTTTTTTTTTTTTTTTTTTTTTTTCCATAATCTTGCAAGGCCTGCTGGAATGTATCTCATCATGCTTAATGTTTTTTTCCTGAGCAAAGCATGGATATTACAAAAGAATTTGAAAAACAAGTGACAGAACCATTTGTGAATAGGCTTTTTCAGCAAATAACAATTTATCCAGTACATGATTTCTACCTTAGAAGCGGATGCAGTGTGCTGGTTGGTTGGGCTGGGATTTTGTTTTTTTTCCACTTCACCAAAAAACGTCTGGAAATAATTCACTAATTTAGAAGCAAGTTAGAACTTGGCTCAATTTAGGACCTTTTCTGTTTTTTCTGTAAACTTGTTACATGTATTTTATAAGTAAAATCTGGTGATATATGGGCATTAATTTATCATACAAACTTTTGAATGGAAAATAGAATTCAGTAGGCTGTATGCATGTTCCCCCTGTCTGCCTAATCGTTGTTCGCAAACTGGCAGTCTTGATTTGTGAAGCTGACCAGTACACATGTCATTTTAAGTTCGAAAAATAAATAGGTTGTGAACTTGCTAAATTGATCTGTATTCCTGGGATCCCTTATTGAAGGGTCAAAATAGCTAGGGCCCCCGCCTGAATCTAAGAGCCAGGGCTCACAAACCTCCTGAGTCATAGCACTCCCTTCCCATCTGTCCCTGGTCACTAAATTGCTACCACAGCGGAATTGGGGTGAAAAAACTTGCATGCTTACCCCTTACCCATAATTGGTCTTTACAAGACTACAGTGCTAATTGACTCTCTTTGGCCGACAGTGGACAACAGTGCAAACCATTATTGGCCACGCTTTCCCAACTTGCTCTTGTCTTGGCTATCAGGCTGGAGGATAGTGTTGGTGTGATGACCCTCCCCTTTTTGTCTCATCCCTACAGTGTCCCAACCACCAGGAGGGCGCTGCCAGCCCTTGCCAGAGGTGAGAAATATTCTGCCCTTTCACTTGGTAACACAATAAATGCTCTCAAAGAGCATCTTGCCCATGAAAAATATCAAAATATAACCATGAACAATATACTTTCATTATAAATTTGCAGACTGAAAATACAGCCTTGCTCCTGGAGCTAGGTATATTTGATGTAGAAAGTTGTATGGTAGCCTTCAAATGAAAAGTGATATTTATTGCTAATACATATAATTGAAATAGCCTTACATACACAAACAAGAGCAGAAATGGCATAACGAATGACATTTTACCTGTGTATACGTTACAACAGAATTTTTAAAACGCCTGGCTGCATTCGAAGAGGTGTACTGGTGCTTTAGGTAAAAAGTAAAACAGGAAATTGATCACACCCAGAACAGGATGCCTATACGTCCGAGATGATCTTCAGACATTTACAAAAAACTAGTTTACAAAAAACTGAATGTAGGTACAGAGTGAAGAATCAAAGATGAAGAGTTCCAGATTTTGGTAGTCAAGAAAAAAAAAAAAGTGACATACCCTGCCCTTTTTTTTCTCTGCCCCAGCTTGACAGTGCCCCCAAAACCTTTCCTTGTACAATCTAGTCAAAAAAGTTTAACTTTTGGGGAAAGTTTTGTGGAGATTAGTTAAATGGGGCCAAAGTTATTAGATAACACAAAAAAAAATCATTTGCTATGGAAACACAATCCTAAATGTAACTACCCAGTGGTAGGTACCACTCTGAACAAAAAATAATCCGTCTGTATCCTACTGACGATAGCCAGTGGGTAGTTCTAGCTAGGACCAACTTTTCCCATAGGCAAAGCGTTTTTTGTTTTGCTAATAGCTCTGGCTCAGTTTGACGAATCTTCAAGAAATTCTAAATTTTCGAACAATTTTGTCTCTATTTCAGCCAAACCAACTGACCACGGTGAAGACAGTCATGCATCATCTAGGGATGATTGATTCCTGTATCGCAATAGTACTCCATGTCCATCTACATATGTGCCTGTTACAACAAAGTCTAGCTCGTCAGTGGACTTCGTTACAGGGTCACAATCAAGATCTAGTGTTCGTGGAATGCCAAACTTATCACTTTCTTCAATGGTGGTATCCCAACAACCTGTTCAATGGGGTTGCCTTTTCTGGACCCTGCTCCCCAAATGACTGTCACAACGGACGCCGTGATATAGGGTGTATGGGACACCAGTCACCAGGGTCTCCACGTCAACTTCTTTGAGCCTCAAGCTGTTCACTTAACCTTGAAAGCATTCCTTCCCGATCTTACTCACAAAATTGTCCTGGTCCGGGCAGACAATGACAGCCATGTATTAGCTATAAAAACAGGGGGGTGGGGAGGTGGGGGGGCACGGTCTCTACAATTAGCACAGACCATATGGAAGTGGGCTCTTTGCCACAACATTTATCTAATGTCAGAGTATCTCTCACGGACGGATAATGGCTTTGCAGTCCTGCTAAGCAGGATGCAGGAACACGTTCACAAATGTAAACTGCACCCACAGGCCCTACTTAGGTACTTCCACTAATGGGGGCTCCCTCAGATAGACTTTTTTGCAACTGCAGAAAAAGCGAAATGCCCAAACTTTGCATCCGGGTTCCCACACCCACTATCCAAAGGGAATGCACTATGGATGAGTTGGTCAGGGATGTTTGCTTACGCTTTTCCTCTTCTTCCACTCATTCCATTTCTGGTTCAAACGCAAGCAAACCTCGCTCACAGTAATCCTAGTTGCTCCCACATGAGCTTGCCGCACTGGTTCACAACACTACTTGACCTTTCTGTAGTTCCCCATGAGAAGCTCCACAACAGGCAGACCGTCTCACTCAGAATCATGGAGGGATCAGGCACCCAAATCCCAAAACACTCAACCTAGCAGTTTGGCTCCTGAGGTCATAATTTGGTTACCTAAATCTTAACGCTGTTCCCACAAGGCTTTTGGGCCCACAATTCGAAGCCCTACACTTGTGGCCTGTTGAATTCACATTTACAAATACTGTTTAGTAAGACAAACAGGAGTGCCTATTGCACACAAGACAAATTCGATGTATGCAGGGCTTGAATGAATGGCAATAGCTACCAATTTACCCCTTACTTTCTCTCTAGCTACCGTGTCCAAAGCAGTGTGAAAGACCACAAAACAACAATACAGCATCTTGTTGATTTCCGTGAACTTCTTTACAATTGTCTATAGAACAAAGCAGTGGTCAGTTGTAGAATGGACTACCTGGAATCCTCCCTAGTCTAAAGGCTATAGATTATTATCCATGACCCAGTCATCATTATTGAACAGCAGGATCATTTGAAAAGATATTCGCAGAGACATGTAAAAGGCTAAATAACATATAAGTTGCCCTATTCTTCCATCACCTTTCTTTAATAATGTTTTAATATTAGAACCCCCCAGAAGTAAGGGATAGTTCCCATTTTTGCTATCAATTTGAATAAGAGTCTGAGGTTTTCTAACCACCAATCAATATTGGATTTTATCATGATCACTGGTATATTATCTGGTCCTGCAGCTCTACCTTATTTAAAAGCCGTTATTTGTTATATATGGATTGATGAAAATGCTTAAGTATTTGTACATTTTATGCAAATTTTCCAAAACTTTGGAAGGACGGGAACCATAAAAATTGCATAAATGTAATACTCCTTTAGTTATCATTGAGATGGTGCCACAGCATTCACATCAGATACATTGTTTATCAGTCCTAAAATTGTTTATCTGACCCCCATCAGTAATACCCACAACCTTTGTTTCCATTATTATTAGACATAAAAATGCTCATGTTTCTTCCTAATCTTTTATACTGCCTTTTCAGTCATTATGTGTTAGGAATTAATATACATTGAACCTCACATATATAAATGCTGCATTTTCTAAAGGGATTGAGCATTGAAGCACACTCTGTCAGTTGTAAATCAGGATGCTTTATATCCCTGTGCGAAAAGAAACTGCTACATGATTTAACGGTCATTTGGTTTATGGCAAGGTGCCTTGGGCCAAGTTGTGTTTTCAGTCTTCTGGTGAAGTCTATTTCTAATATTAGTTCCTTATTGATCAATTTTACTTTCCTTAAAACGTGTACACTGTAATGCCCAATGATCACTACCGTCATAGTTCATTACATTAAAATCACAAAAAATTACAAACGCGAAAAGGGACAAACACACAATCAGTAGGGTAGAGATGAGACCTGAATTGGAAATTTTCGGCTGCATGGCATTTCTGATCAAATAAGCTATTTTGGATCATTAATCCATTTCTACCAGCAAGTGATCCTCATGACTAGATTAATTTGCATAAAGTACCTTGGAGCAACATTGCATTTGGGCTATTATTTATTTCATGGAGATCATTTAAAGTTTCATATTCATTTCAAGGAGATCGTTTAATGTCATCAGATTGATTATTTTTTTTTTTTTAAATCTCCAACACTGATCAACATAGGTTCTGCATATTCTCATTTTAGCTTGGATAATATAATTTCAAGTTTATCTGGAAAACAATCCCGTTAGATTTTAATTCATTTTGCAAATAGATAATCACGTAAATTAAACTTAAACATCGATCAATGCCTGTTTGCACTTCAGCAGCTGTTAGTTGGGACCACAGTTTGTCCAGTACAATCGTTCCTAAATTACTAATTATTCTTGTAGAAATCAGGGTACGCAGACACCCATTTTGTCTTCCTTTCATCGAGCGTACCCAGGTTTACAGATGGACACAAACCCATCTATATTCAGATTCTGTCACAACCAAGACTCTTGCAATAGGATAATATAATAGTGATTTGTATGTCTATCAAACTTACCCGCATTTGCACATTGGTAAAATCCATGTGTTTTCCAGCTACAGGAATTTTAGTTTGCGCGAGAACTTGAAGTCCTGCGCAGGTGAATCTTAGTAGGACCAAGATTTAAAATAAGCATGATCAGATAATGAGTAACAATTCATTTTATTTAAAACAAGAATCAAAAATGTACGGGGCTCTCATTTGGACATCGATTAGTAGTTAAACAATTAGTAAATTCTGTAATTTTTCAAGACCGAATCCCAGTAACTCAGATCTAGGAGGGGTGTTAGTTATTGCCTGTTGTTGGTGAATGCATACTTGATTGTGCACCAGGCTCATTGGTGGAACATTGTATAAGTTCCCTGACTCTTGTGGACATCTGTTCTCAAATGTATTGTCAAACACAGGGTATTTAGGCTCTCCTTGGCTTTACAAATTGTATTTACTATGAACAATGATATAAAGTTAATTTTCGTCCTTTTTCACCATTCCTCTGTTATAAGGAAGCCCATTGTTTTCAGATCAGTTGAGCTGATATCTACTAAATTCAGAATTTGTTTGAACAGGAAAAGACTCTGCGATCTGATCAAAGGGTGAAGCTGTGTTTTTTTTTTGTGCTTTTTATTTTTTTTTGTTTTCCCTTTGCGATTTATGTCAAAAACAAGTGTGCTGTTCCCATATTAATCCAAAGCTTATTTTCATAACCTTCTAGAGGTGCATATTTACTGTTTGTTTAATATTACTTTCCATTAGGGGATTACACTTTATGGATTTTATTTGGCATTTTATCATTTAGTACCTTTGGTAAAGCATACTTTTCTTTCTTCCCTGCAGAGTTAAACTACCATTAATCTTTATCCTACTTTGACTATTCATATCTTATTTATTTTTTTTACTGTAAATATATATTTTTTTCTCTCTCAAACTTAAGCAGTTGGTACTTTTTTCCTTTTTGTGTGTGCAAGCTAGTGCTGATTCTTTTGCTGCTTTCAGTGTGGCAAATTATAACTTGTAGATAGTTTTATATAACATTTGTATTAAAATTTTTGGCAATCATTGGACGACGCAAGATGTATTCTATTACATTATTTTCTACTAGATTGTTATTTTAAAGTGATGCATTAGAACAGTGGTTCCCAACCTTTTGATTTCTGTGGACCCCCACATTAACATTAATGAAACCCAGGGACTCCTACTGAATCATCATGGGAATCCGGGGACCCCCTCCTAAGTCATTACTGGAAGCTGGGGACCTAATTTGTCAATATTGTTAATATTTTTTAATTTTCCAGGCTCTCGCGGACCCCCTCAGCAGGCTTCGCGGACCTCCAGGGGTCCCCAGTCCACAGGTTTGGAACCACTGCATTAGAATGCTTATGAGAGTTAGAGTTGGTCCCTTCTTACAAGTTACTCATGGTGTTATTAATCTCATCACTTGGATTTTTACCTATTGGTCTTATTAGTGTTAAAAAACAAGTATTGAATTTTCGAAGTTCACTTATTATACTCCGCTAGACATTAGAATGAATTTGTTGATTTTTATTGGCTACTACCAAAGCCTCTAAAATACTCTGTAGAGTTCCTTGCATCATCAGTAATACATCTAATAAAGCAAAGGGTGATGTTGGGTTTATATTTAAATGTGTTGCTGATAGAGATGTTGCAGTATGACCATCTAAAGACATCTGTTCTTTACTCACAGATCCACTGAAAATAATTGCTGCTTCATCATATAAGGATTGTCTCTGTCTGACTTAAAAGTTGACTCTAAAGATTTCCTTTTGAACTGCCTGTTGTAAGCATGGGGATTATGATAATCTACCAATTGAACTGAGTGAGACTGTTGCATTCGAACACCCATCTCTCTTGGTTGTCGCATTGCATTATTGTCATAAATACTGGTTCCTCAAATATAATACTGATCATCAGATAAGGGAGTTAACTGTTGGGGGTTTTCTCCTCCTTAGATGAGTAGACGTATATTTTTTTTTAACTTTCCAATAGCTCTTGAGAGAGGTACTCTAATATCTGCCATTTGGGAGGTGTACATTTTTCTCAGTTGCGCTTCCTGTATTATTCAGTAGAATTGTTGTTCCCTTTACTTCCTGAATCACTGGAATTATTTTTTTTCTTCGCTTTACTATCTACTCGGTCATTTCTGGTCCTAAAAATACAGATACAGTTAAGGTTCTATTTTGTAGCTCACAAATATGCACAAATCACAGTAGTCATTATTTAAACGTTGATAATTTAATAGTTTCATTTTCTGTCCTATTCAATACTAGTCTTGGCACTAGGTCTGCTCAGCCTTTAGATGAATAAAACAAATGAGCAAAGCACCACGTCTTACTCAATTTCAGGGACAGTTAAAAAGTCTGCAGCTAATCATCTCCACAACCAGCACCCAAGTTTTGCAGATGGCTTACCTTATTTTGGCTATACACGGCCCAAATTCGGCCTCGGCATACAGGTGCAAACAGCATGCCGCACTGGGGCTGCCTTTACTGGAAAGGCAGCCACATAGCCACATCCTGAGATGCACCTCCACCATTTGAGCTCTGTCCTAAGGCTGAACCCAAGCTCATTCGCTCAGTAGCTCCAAACCTGGCAGAAGGCACAAAATACATGGTGCTTGGCAGTAGCACCCACCCAAATCATGGACATAAGAGCATCTGCCCTCTTCTGCTGTGTTGTGGGTGTCTGAGCAGGTACTGATTGCCAAATGCACAAGGTGTCACTATAACTTGAGAGAGGCATTGTTTCCTTAAGACGAGTCCGGGGCTGCTCCTTCTGCAACTGCAGAGCCACAAAGTGCCTATGGCTACACACCCCTCATGGTAACAGCTGAACAACCCCTTGGGAGGCGCCTTGCCCCAAACAGCCCCGGGAGGGTAAGCAGCAGAACTTAGGCATTTGAGCCTCATATGATTAAAGGTGAACTCTCGGACCCCTCCCCCTCCCCCCACCCCAACCACGAACTGGCCAGGCTGAGAGAGGCTTAGTAGTTCAGCCCTGATGCAAAATCTCACCCCCCCCCCCCTCTCCCCATAGGAATTGCATCAACCCCTAAGAGTAGTATTTTTTTTTTACCACACCTTTTGGGTTACAGGCACATGGCATACCTTCTAATTATAACATTAACACTGTGTGTAAAATTTACCTCGCCACTCACAGGAGATAGCTTTGTGTTGTGCTAATGCCTGGCATTCAATAAATATTGAATTTGAAACTCAATACTACTTGTGTTGACTCCTTCTTTGTACCATGTGCACACAGACTGCATCTGTGCCTTTAGGATGTTACACAGAGTAAATATCCTTCAACCACGCTTTGTGCTCTTACCCATCCTCACTAACTGTGCAAGTGTCCCTAGCATTGGTCTTTGTTTCGGGCAAGATAACTGACCTTTTTTTCATGCATCCTCATCTTTCATCCACTATGCATTGTATTTAATGTTTTATTTATGGAGTGATCTTAACAAAGATGGAGTTGGTGATGGCACATCTGATGTCATGAGTGAAATCATCCATGAAACAATTGGGAGATGTCCTCAGTGCTACCAACCATAAAGTCGTGACCAGCATTGGCGATGGGTGTTGTGGTTTTGTGCAGCGCACCGTAACTTTAGCATTGCAGGCGTGATGTCAAATTCACTGTAGTTTTTAAAGGGAAAAAGGATCTCCTATAAATACAAATTTATAAAACAAATGTTTGTTTTTTGGCAGCGCAATAGTCAAACAGACTTACTGATATCAATATAAATAGAGTGGACTTTAAACAATTGTTTTTTTTTATCTACCAGCCTCTTTTAATCATGCGCTTAAGATTTTGTCAGTTGTGTCTTGACTCGGCCCAGTGGCATATTCGTCTCTCACCTAATGCTGTTGGTTGTTAGGATGTATCCTTCCGCCTCCGCACAGGTGCTTGCATTGAAATGCAAATGGCACTACTATATAACTGTTGCTCTGTCCACTCTTTCTATCTCTCTCCATTATAAAAATGTGTTGGGCAGGCTTCGAAGAGTTCATCTTTTATGCATTTGACAGTTTGGTTGCGAAGAATAACAAAAAATTGAATACAAAAGTCTTAAAATATACAATTATGATTGGATAAGACTGCATGCTTTTTCCTGTCGGTCATTTAGGAGCCCTTGGATCTCTGGTGGATACGCAGTTTAAGTAGTCTATTTGACTGGCTGTCTCAGAAAAAATGTTGCAACCACCATTGTGTTATGCTGGGGAACATGCGTGTTTGCAGACAATACATTGCTCAGGAAAGCTTTAAGCAGAATAGTGGCTGAGAAACGGGTGAGGATGACTAGCACATCCTTTTTTATATATATATATATATGTATGTATGTATGTATATATATATATATGTATATGTATATATATATATATCATGTTGTGCAATATGTACTGCAATATGATACAAATAAACTTACAATATTTGCAGCTTCTGTGCCTCAAACAATTGGTGTGTTGAAGTGGGATAGGAAAGCAGTCCCTGAATACAAAGATTGTGTGATTATCTCAGAGGATTGTGCCCTAAAATAAAGTACACAGGATTGCCATATTATTCCTACCTATGCGTCCCCCTCCCTCAGTCCATGCTTTCACAGTCTTAGAATTGTTTTCAGCTATGGAGCACATTCCTGAGGCACAGGTCTATCCGAGGATCTGATGTACAATGCATTTGAAATGTCAGGCATGTGAATAGAAAAAGGGAATGTTTAAATAAAGCTACTAATGACATGTTTATGGGTGTGCGACCCAAACTTCAGGTTGCTGATACTGGCATTCAGCAACCTCGAAACTGGCAAGAAAACATACATTTAACCCATTTCCTATGTACCCTAAGTAACAGTCCTTTTATGTGTGGTGTGGCACATATGTCACTTCCCTATGTATGGCAACTTCGCCTAGTGAGGCTTCAGCTATTTAAGACATCATATACGGCTGTATTCAGTAGTGTTGGTGTGACTTTTATTAGATCACAAACCTACACAATAACTAAGGGTATTTGAACTAGACCTCATGTTTTCATTTAAAGAAGTACTGTTGTCTGCATCAAATAGCATCTCTGTTAAAGTGAGACAGAGCTCTGTTTGTATCCTAGTTTTTGTTGCTGTCTTTCTTGGTGACGTCTTTTGGTACATAATTTGAGAAGGTTTTATGTTTTGTATGTGTCTCTTGGTTGCAGCCCTGGTCCTTTTTTGTCAGGGAGCCTCGAGGTGAGGCTCCTAACCTGACGGTAATGGGTAAGCAACTGTTGCGTCTATGCTCTCTGCTGCTATACTGATGGTGGCATCACAATTTTCTTTTAGTCATACTATCATGGAGTGAATCAAAGTATACCTATAGCAGCACCAAAACTGGCTGTAAAATCAAAACAGTCTGAACCAGTATCAGTGTTGACAATATAGTGGAAATTGAAGGGTCCATGAAGATAAATACATAGCAAACTACCTAATTGGAAGTTGAGGTGAAAGCGAAAGAAAAGAAATAACACAATGGTGACAAGTCCGGCAATAGTTTAAATAGAGTCTAACAATCGGAAAGCATATAATAGTTCTGGTCATTCTTCCTAGTTCATAATCCTCACTGCCAGTCTGTAATTCACAACAAGGGCACTGCCTGATATACACAAAAGGCTGTGGGTAGCTGCAAGGGAAGTGTAATAGACGGAGTATGTATGTGATGGTGGTTGTAAGGTGTACAAGGGTAAGGGATAGTGAGATGTACTCCAGCTCAGCCACTTCAGGGTGTCTGACGTCATCCTGGTTGTGCTCTTGTAAGGAAATAGTCAGTTTGTTCCACAGCACTGCAAAGGGGTGCTTTGAGTCCTTTGGCCTCCTCCCTGTGCAGAACCAAAGACACTCTGCCCACTGAAGTACGATTGTGCACCAGTGAAGAACATTCACTGGATAAAAGAATTTCAATTTCATGGTGATGGAGCATCTGGGTTTTTAAGCTACTGACAGCCTTGCCTGTTTTTGGGTGCTCGAATGAACCAGAGACAACTCTCAGGGTTAAGTCGCTGGTGGCCTGTTACGCAGGTCAATATGGTGCATAATTAGTAACAAGATATAACTGAGCATGTCTGTCAGGTAAATTGTTTGGAGACATGTAGGCGCCATTTATGCCCTTTGTAGTATGTTGAACTAGATGTATTAGAACCTTTTTATTTTGCGAAGCTTTGTGCTGAAGGGAGAGGGCTTTGTTCATTTCTTGCTGAGTAAGATTGAGCCCAAGGTCTGTATCCCACTTGGCATGAAGATCAGACAGAGGGGCAGTGGGATATTTAGGGGTAACTTTAACCAGCCATGAGTTAAGTCTATGGCCAGCTCCCCTGGTGAAAAAGTGTTTGAGACAACGGGTGAGAGAGCAGCCTAGAGTTAGTAATATTCCATGTGGTAGTGACTGTAACCACTATGCGCTGAAGTGTCAAGAATTGGCCCACAGGTAACTTGTATTGTTTGGTCAGTGTGCCAAACCGAATCAGAGCTCCATCCTGAAAGAGGCCGTCAAAGCAACTAATCCTGAGTTCTTCCACTGCACAGTGGGTACAGATGCAGAGTCTGCTCCAAAACAGCAGGTGTGCATGGCACTATGTCAGAAGTAATGTTCAAAGTTCTGCAGTAACTGACTTGCGCTACGTGCACCAATCTACTCGTGGATACTGGCTCTGGGGCACCCAGGACAACATTTTTGCAAGTGATGTCTAGTGCCAGATGGACGGTGCAGGGCCTGGTTTCGTGCAAGTGCTGACCAGCCAGCCATCCGGCAGGCCAGTGCAACTGTGCCGCCAGATAGTCTTCAAAGTCCAGGGCATGCAGGCCTCCATGATCTGTGGGTAAGTTGTTTTTAGCCAGCATCAATCTATGTCTACCCCTGTTCTATATTAATTATCCGATCCTGCAGTCTAAGGTGCAAAAAAAGAGATCTGGGTACCAGGAACGGTAAGTTAGAGAACTAAGTAACCCTGGTAGCATCACCATTGTAGATGGCAACCCTTCCTCGGACTGATAGAAGTGACTTGTTAGGGAGCAGACCACACACAGTAAGCTGCCATCTAACAGAACTTCATAGAAATAATAAATGTCAATACCTAGATATCGGAAGGTCAGATTTTCCTATTGTACTTGATGTCTGTCTGAATAGGCTGGGGGGGGGATTAAATGGGAACAGACAAGATTTGCCCCAGATGACTCCAAGCTTGAGGCCTTTATAAAGGCACAACGTGTCTCTGCTACCTGACGTCATTAGCATACAGATACCACAGGAGTCTATCCAATGGGATCCCCCAATCACATCAGAGTTGACAAAGCCAGTGAGCCGATGGCTTAGCATGATCATATACAATAATGTAACTGTCAGAACTCCAACTATAGCACTTACAAAACCCAGGCAGGGATAAGGGGTGTTGTGGGGATTTGGGAATTTAAATGAGTTGCATGTTTTGGGGCACTGTGGACCTAAGATTAAATCATAAAGATGTTCTGGATCCACCCACTGTTAAAAACACAAAATACTTGGTCTTTATACTGTCATGACACTTTACACTCTGTAAGGAACAGTGCTGTCTCTAACATGCTAGAAGTAAATATTTCTAAGGACCAGCACCCTCACCCACCCTTAGGTGGCCGGCTTTGTCAGGGTTCCGCACACCACGACAGATTGTTGTTGTGTGTGCTACAGCTCCCAGAACCGGGAAGAGCTCTTCTGAATGTGTAATCCCTATGTAAGTGAAGGGTGTGGGTGATGGTACAGAGTGCATTTGTAAAAAAGTGAATTAAAACTATCTTTGTTCCCAAGGATAGAAACAAAACAGGACAAGAAATTGAGCCCCAAAGTGAACGTTTAGTCAATATGTTTCTGCCCTATTTTTACTCTTGTTGAGGTGTGGGGGGCATTCACCAGGACAGTAAAAGTTACAACCGGTGATCTGGGGAACCCTATCAAGATTCACAGTTGTCAAATACCTTTAAAGAGTAAAAACAATATAGAGATAAACCATCAGAAAATAAGACCAGTGTAACTTACACAGTACTGAATTGTGTAAACAGTGAGCCGTATACACCCAGAAACACTGTAACATATCCGGGATTCTGTAGACGCTATCCTGTAAGCTGTGTAACCTGTTAACCAAAAATGTGCAATAAAATTGTTTAAAAAAAAAAACCAAATTATCATGGTAAAGGGTTATTGACATAAATATATTTTTCTTCCTTATTGCAAATTAAATAAGACTCTTTCTTAGCCTTGGAAGCACTTAACAGTGTTTACCAGTGTTAATTGAAAAGGCGTTATCTAATACTTCTCCCAGAGAGAAATTAACAAAAAGATTTGGCGAGGTGTCAGGTTCTAATTCAGCAGCCCCTCATCAGAAACTGATCTGTCAGCTTTCAGTTTAATTAATGATGCAGAAGACTGAAACCTACTTTTTTTTATTTAGCGTAACACAACCTACGTCTTATGTATGCACAGCAGTGGTTTAATGTTTACAAACCTCTTTCAGAAGCAGTACTAGAAACGGTAAGGCAGTAAAAGGTTTAAAAGATTCTGCTTGGTATTGGAAGATTACCTTGTCTTGGTGTGAACATGGCCCATACTTAATACTGTGTTCACTGAGGGATATTTCTGGAAGATGTCTTACCTTATGAATATCCTCCAGGTTATAACAATCTGGAAAACTTTTCCCAAGCAGTAGCTCTCCATTGCGATCAGTGGTGCAGTGAAGACCGATCTGTGACTCAGCCTGCCCAGAAGCAGATTACACAAGAGTGTTGTGTGGTTTGTTTCTACACTTCATTGAAGCTGGTCTGGAGCTCTTCTTGGTCCTTCACTGACCAGAATTATCTGCTTTTGATGGTGAGTAGGTCAAATGTCTACTCCAAAGATTTCAGGGTTCAGACCCTGTTGCTAATGCTGCAAGAAGATGTCTTTGTTGAACTGTGCATCTTGGTGTCTTGGCGCCAAACATGCCCCCGTGGCCTGCGTCTCATGTTCATTGATGCGCTTGAAGGCCTTCAGAGATATGGACCAAGCTACTTTTGAGTAAGGTCTACAGTGATATGCTGAAACACATCCCTGCGGATAACTTATCAATATGCAACAATCTCTCAAAAGATCTTCCCACAACAAACAACGAGAAATGCCTAGAAAGGAGAAACTCTCATTTCCCTCAAACCGGGGACTGGCTCTTGGGACCATTTCGAACCTCAACACAGGTACCCAAACACCAGACTCTTCCTCATCATTGGAGCACATCGGGCATTATAAAGAAGATAATCATAGAATTCAAGACACTTGACAGACCTTGTGAAGGTTGAGGCCTTCCATCAGTCCATCGTGGATATCAATAGCACAACTCTGTATCCTGTAGGCTCCTCCTCAAGCATCAACCTGCTCCTGGAGGTTTGAGATTCTGCGGCTGACTCCAGTCCTCCACAGGTTATGGCCTTGGCACAGTTTCTGTAAAAGCCTGTAACTCCCAGGATACATAACCCCAATCCCCTCTCTCCCTCACCCCTTCCTGTGTCCATGGTGCTACTCTTGAGGGTTTTGATGCTGCCTTCAAAACCCTCGAATTGGTTGAAGTTATCACATTGACAGAAAATTAAGTTCTCACTCTGATGCTCTAGACAGTCCCAAAAGAGATTAGTGCTACACAGAACTGGATGTGAATTGCTTACCTTATCTCTTCCTGGACTTAAAAATGCAAGTGACTTTGATACATCTTCAGAGCAGGACTTTCCTTACCCCTCTGGACCGCTTTGAAAGGAAGCCTCTGCTTACTTAAGTGGTGTGGAAAAAAAAAAGCTCAAGAATTTACTTTGCCCTCACCAAGGCCAAACCTAACACATTAACAGAAATGAAGCAGTCTTCCTCCATAGTCTTGGAGTCTCTGCTATCCTTTGGCATTGTCACAATTGGAGCTTATACAGGTTGCCTGAACTCTTCTATGACCTGGCAGTCCACAGTGCTAGGCAGCACTGATCTGCATTTTGTGAAACAAATTCTTGAACCATTTTCCTGTTACCCTGGTTTCTCCAAACTTCCTTTGCCAAGTTGAACCCAAATCCCTTTCCTGTGGTTCAAGATGAATTGTCAAGAGATGGGAATCTATTGGACAAAAGTCTTTACTTCTCACATCCTTACTCTTTGCCCTGTGAATGCCTAGTGCCTTTAGGGCTGCTGTGTCCACACCATGTGTGAACTGGTAAGACTGACTATTATCAGCTTATCAAATGACATAAAAAGATATTTTCTCTTGTAGTCTATGGCTTGGATGCTTTCTAACGGATGTTGAAATTCAGTCTGGGTCCCTGAACTCCATGGCTCGATCCATGGATATAGCAGTCCTGATGCGTTCATGTGCTCCACTTGCTTTTCAGGAGATGATCAAAGAATAGGACATGCCCTTCAGTGAAGAGTGGCAGTTTGGACAGAAGATAGACTCCTCCCTGGTGTGCCTCAAAAACAGAAGAGTTTTGGTGCTGTCACTGGTCCTAACCTCCCTGGTCACACAATTCTTGCAGGAGTACAGGAAGTTTTGAGGCTACTCTGCAGCACATCAGTCCAGCAGTCCCCAACTTTCACAGCCCATTCAGATGTCCAGCTAATGCACCACTTTATTTTTTGGGGGAGAGGTGGATCTAGGCACATCATCACCAACCACTCCAGTTATTGTTTTTTTTCTGATGGCGCTGCTGCCTCCCACGCTAAATACTACCACCACCCCCAGTAACTTCAGCTGGGAGAGGGTATCCCATTTCCTCAAGAGTTTAGAGACTATCACTAAAGATCACTGGTTCATCCACTTAATCCACAAGGACCGGACCCCATCTTTTACTGTCCTCATCTCTAGGCTGCCCTCTCTGGTACACGCCTAATTTCTGGAGGTGGAAGCTTTTGCCCTGCTGAAAACAGGGGCCATACAGAAGGCACCCCTGTAAAAAGGGACACTAAGTTTCAGTCTCTTGTCCTCGTAGTCCTCAAGAACGAAGGAGGTCTGATGTCAATCATCAACCTTTAACTCTTTAGCTTTTTCATTTGGTAGGGTAAGTCCAGATGCTGTCAATGAGAGAGGTTTCACTGCCACCAATACCAGGGATTGGGTAGTGTCTATGGACCACTGGGATCCTTACTGTCATATACCTGTCCTACCCATCCATCAGTGCTAATCGAAGTTCAAAGTAGAGTCTCAGCACTACCAGTTCACAGTTTAATGTGGACTGATGACTGCTTCTTGGCTGTTCACCAAGGTGACGGCCATGTTTGGAGCTTTCCTGCGGGGACAGGAGCCCAAGTATTTCTGTATGTAGTCGACCGCCTGTTGAAGGGAGAGTCTAATGCACTGTTAGGGAACATGTTCTGCACACCATAACTCTTTCTAATGACCTGGACTTCACAATCAACTCCAAAAAAAACAATCTTGCACCAACACAGAGGCTGACATTCTACCAATGGTCCTAGACATAACCCCACTTAGAATATCTTTACACTTTAGAGGATCGTAGATATTCAGGATATGATTCAAATCCTCACTCTACCATTCCTGTGCTAGTTTTGTCCGGTGGCTTCACGCATCCTGTTTTTGCCACACAGTGAATTTGAGCCTTCAGTGGTTTTAAGCAGGCACTGACACTAGGGTTAGAGGCGCCTGTCTGATTGTTTGCAGATTTATTTTTATATGCTCCATCATCCCAATTCGCCACTGGTGATTGTGCCCCTACAATATGCTGATACTGATCACTTTAGTCCTATGCAGTTGCGTGTTACAGTGGTTCTGGATGCCTTCTTGTTGAGCTGGGATCCTTATCTGTGCAGTGTTCTAGTACGGTCTGAACGGTGTATATCTGTGCACTGCCTATACACACATTACAAATGCATGCAGACCTTCTTGGCAGGAAGAACTTCTACTATCCCATCCATTGAAATACCATCCTAATTTTACCAGACTGCATCAGTGTTGTCCACTACATAAACAGGCATGGTGAGGATTGGGGAGCGGGGACAGTAGGAGGTTGGGGACTCAAGGACTCTGCATTACAAGGTGATTAAACTGTGGTGGTGGTCCCAACAAACAGTTGCAACACACTAATCCCGGCCCCCTGATATACCTCTGAGAGAAAAAAAGAAAAAAAAAGTTGTACTGAGATTTTCTTTTTTGATTTGTGTTTTTGGATCATTAGAGAGGTAATTTAGCTTGGGTAGACAGTGCAGATCCGGGTCGCAGTTCTTGCAAGGTGCACAGAATTGGATGTCTGTAGAACAGTCCGAGCGATTTCTCTAAAGTTTTGCATGGATGAAATCTTGACCGTTAGCAGTTGTGACATATAGTACACAACAACAGCAGTTTTCAATGAGGACACCTATTCAAATAAAAATTCTTCAGGTGAAAGGTTTTTCTTTTCTGAGCTCTTGTACGTGTTTGTGCTTCACTGGTGTGGTTGCAGCACCTCCATCAGATAATGCATTTGTTGGAAGATAATCATGCAACAGAACAACTTTAATAAATGCACTCCTTTCTTTTGTTACATCCATTTCTCTGGGCTTGAGAAAGTTATTTTTTGTAACCTGTTTTGTAGTGGCTGGTTGCACGAAACTTTCTGTAGCGATTATAGTGTGGAAGTTTACCTTAGTGATTATGCCAAACAGCCTCTGCTCTTTTATTAGAAATCTCTCCTGCTTCAGTTCTGCTTATAGTTTCGATCCATTTTCTAGGACATCTAGTAGATGTCTTTACATCCTTATCAACATACTGTTTGGTCACAAAGTTGTGTCAACATGTTAATTAAAACGTTCCCCTCTCTTTGACACATGTTTGTGGTGAGGAAACAGCTTCACGCTGGTCCATTAATTTTGAATTTGACATCTCTCTGAAACATTGCAAATAGAAAGGACTTCATGGTTAACTATCTCCCCTTCAGCAACGTATTCACTTTTACGTGTCTGACCAGCAATTTACTTGGAGCTTTTTGGTGATCTATGGGATCATCTGTTCTAGTTACATATCTGGAGGAACAACATTGAAGCTTTTCTCTCAGTCTTTCACCACACAATGTTTTTGGATTAATTTTCTTTATAGGTATGCCTTTTCCACTTCCAGCTTCTTTACTCTTTCCAAATACCAGGACCCATACCTCGGGTAGTTTGTGCAGTCGAATTCATGGAACTCTGTAACTCCACAGTTGTGTGCAGCTCCCAATCACCTTCCCAATCGGCATGTACAAAGTTTTTCACTAGAGCTATTAGGTGTAAAACATTTCCACAGTACTTGCGAAGTTCTGTTTTTTTTTTTCCCGTTTTTTTCCCACATTTTTTGACAAACTCTACGAACTTGGTTTTCTGATTTTTAACTGAGTGTATTGCACGTTGCCTGGCCTCGCAACTTGTCTTTTGAATGAAGTGCACCCTGTGCCTAAAACCTAATTTTTCATTCTTGTTCCAGAAAGCATTCAAACGCAAAGTTTCTGTAGCCTCAGAAATGATGAGCAGACCTTGTAATGAACTAACATAATGAGTTCCGCTCAATACTTACTGGAGAGTTTTGCTTCCAGAGATTTCAGCCTCAATACGTTCATCGTCTATGCCACATCCACTGAGAGCTTCCTGCAAACCGCAACACAACTTTTGTCATGTGGAAAATGTCCATCATTGGATAAAGATCATCAAATTCTACTGGATGCCTAATAAAAATGTCGGCTACAATACAGAAAACACCAGCACAGAAACAAGGACAAGAAATTAACAACAATATGTCTGCAGGGCGGAAATGTAACTGGTGACTGGAATCAAGAGAACAATATTTATATTTTAAATTTGTCTGACAGTGTGCTAACAGAGGAACAAATAAATGCATTGGGCAAAGGACTAGGATGTTGTCCTTCTAGTTATTGCAACATGACACAAGTCCACATAGATCTGTTCAAATTCCTGCAACAGTTAAAGCTTAAAGTATTTCTCTGACCGGGGTAATAAAGAACATGTGGACGTAATGGAGCCATTACCTAGTAGTTACACAATAAAAGATGTTTAGGACATTTATCTTCTACTCTCTTTGGAAAATATGGATTATGATGATCTTGATAGGCAACAACTGTTGTACAGTTTAAGAATTAGACAAGATCAGTCCCTTGATTGTCGACTTAAACCCAAATCTGGTTTCATACCTAGCTTGTCTAGCGACAATGTTATATACACTTTTGGCAAGTTGGTTAAGGAGACTTTTAATAAATTGGAGACAAAGATTAAAAAGGGTAGATCCCACATATTATACAATATAACCCAGAAAGAGGGAAAGGCATTCGAAGGACTATGTAACAATCGGAGTTTAGTTGTCAAGGAAGCAGACGGGGGGGGGGGGCCGTAGTCATTTTAAATAGATCTGACTATATCAAGAAAATTAATTGTCATCCGGTGATACCACATCATATATAAAATTGAAGGTGAATCCGATGAATTAAATTGTTCAAAATTTGGGGATTCTATTACAAATGTGGCAAGAACAGTGTTTAATTTCTGATCTTGAATGTAGGTACATATTAAACACATCCCAAAGCACCTTGCCTATATGCATTACCTAAAATACAGAAGAATGTCACGTCACCTCCAGGTAGACCGATTATATCAGGGATACGTGCACCCACTGAAAGACTTTGTGAATATTTTGACAGCTATTTACAGCCGATTGTGAAAAATCTACCCTCTTATTCACAAGACACAAAGGATGTACTCATGAAATTGGAGGATATTATATGGGTACCAGAGTTGACTTGGGTCACAATGGATGTGACATCCCTATAAACATGCATACCCAAAACTAGAGGTCTAGAAGCGGTGAGACACTTTTTTTCCCAACAGATCAGCATTTCATTTAGAACACACAAATGTTATTACAGATGATTGACTTCACATTGGAGAATAATGTATTCATGCATGAGAGGGAATGGTTTCGACAAGCCCAAGGAGTAGCAATGGGTTTGCGATTTTCTCCATCTTATGCCAACCTATAAATGGGCCGATTTGAGGAAACACCTATTTGGCAAAAGGGTCTCCCACATATGACTGAACATATTTTCTTTTGGGGGCGATATATTGACGACATATAGTGATTTGGACAGGATCAGAGTTGTTATTGGAATTTTGTAACTACATCAATACAAACAATTTCAATATACAGATGACATGAGACTGATGACTTTGAGTTTGGTTGTCATCGCTTTCTCAGATGACTGATTCTTGTTGTGATTGACTAGTTTCTGCTATTTTTGACAAATTCTTTCCAGGCTTTTTTCCATTGTATACGACCTGGAGCCCTTGTTACAATGATGAAATATTTGATCCTCTTCGCCCATCAGTTTCAATCTTTTGTGAACTTCGTCTTGCCGTATTTCTGCAGCATCTCAAACTCTCTTCTGTTGAGTCGCAGTTGCTGTTGGCTTTTCTTTCAGATCAGTTTGGTATGACACATTTTTCTTTGTTGAAGGAGTCCTAAGATTTTGTAGTTAGCAACACTGTCAGGAGGTAAAGATCCTCTGCTACCACCTGCTTTGCTCATGTTTACAAATTTGAATCAACGGAAAACCTGCAACAAAAACAATATTAAAATAAATTACCAAAATGATGGCTAAAACACATCATTATAGTCGCCATTTTGGAAAATGGTGGAAGGGTTGCTCTGAAGTCATTTTCTGCCACTGTAAGACTACTTCACCCCCAAAACCTATGTTTTGACACCAAAATTAAGAAATCTAGGTCTCATGGTTCCTGAAATGCTACATCATCACTGCAACATATCTGCCATTTTTTTTAAAAATGCCGTCCCGAAAAATTCAGCCCGAATTGGCACTGTCTACCCACACTAAACTACTACTCTACTGATCCAAAAACCGAAATCAAGAATGAAATCTCTGGGAAACAATTTTTTTGATGGAGGTGTACCAAGGGGCCAGCACTCAACCTCGCAGGCACTCCACATCTTGGTCCTCCAGCCTTTTCAGTAGTAAGAGCTAGTTATTTTCAAAGAAAATCACCAGAGCTACTAATATTAGTTTTAGAACAGTGACCACAACAGGCAAAACTAAATTATTGGCCACCCAATGCAGTATTGCTAGCAATGACCACCCTTTGTCCATCAGACAGGGTTCCAGCAGTAATGTAAAGTATTTGGAAGTTTTTTCAGATTATACCAAACTTGTTTTTCCCCAGATTGAGAACCTAAGCAGTTCAAGCATGGGTTTTGAAGGCCCAATGTTGTATTTTCTTTATTATTGATGCAGGCACTATTTTTGATTTATGGACGTCCGTATCATTGTACAAGGCAATAAGAAGAAATTGATTTGAAACGGTACATAAACCAATTTGGAAAAAAAAAAAAAATTGGTAAAGCCAGTAGGTCTTGCTTTCTGGATCTATGACTTTGTCAATGGTTTTTGATCTAGCTGGATAGCATCTCTGTTGTTAAATGGTTAAAAAATTTAAAAAAGGCCATATTACGCAGCAGTAGTGTTATGTAGTTACACATCTACAGAATGACACATCATTTTATTTATTTTTGAACCGGGGTAGAGGGCCACACAGAGGGCCGGTGTGGGGGTAAGAGCCACACAGTGTGTCAAGGTGTGAGAAAGCAAAATAGAGGGCATGGTAGGGGAAGCAATAAAGGTGGGGGGCTGGAGCAACACAGAAGTGTAGGTGGGGATTACGAGCAATGGGTGAGAGAAGAACATGAGTGGGGTAAGTAACACGGGAGAATCTGTGGAGCAGGCAGGAAGAAGCACACATGGGAAAAAGCAATGTTATATTTACGCAGTGGCAACCGTAACATGGAAGGGAGCAGGGAAAAATAAACGAACAAGAGACAGTAGCACAGAATGCAGTGGGAGAGATGTTCATTAGGGAGATGCTGGGTAACACATGCACTCTTATGAACTTATTAACCCAGAAGAAGAAAAAAGCTATTGCTTGAAAAGGAAGGTGTGGAAGTGTAGGAGCCAGACAGTCAAGAGATAGTAAAGAGGCAATGCTCCTTGGGAGGGGCAAACACAAGATTGGCCAGCTGGGACATGAGTAAGAAGCATGCAAAAGAGTGGCAGGAAAAACAATCAGTGATAAGCAATGATGTATTCAAAGCACCCATGTGTTCTTGGTAAGGATACAGTATGCTTCACAACACACTGCATGTACTCTAGTAGGCTAGACCTAAAAGCTGGAGCTAGCCAATTAGTGAATTGGATATAGAAAAAAACTGCAACGGATGTGTTTTTTTTTTAATTTATTTAATTTTAAAACATGTGAAAACGTTAAGCATGTGGTCATGGTCAATATTAGTTTATGTGGTAGGTGGCAGTGGCAGCAAAACCCATTGTTCACTTTAAGCCCAGCTGATAAGATGAATATTTTAATATTATGTCATCTAATAACAGGTTTGTTGGGAAATACACCAGCCCTCATAATACTCATCCATTTACTGACTTTGTAAAGTATCGAGGTAGATATAATAAAACTGTAGGAATGTTGTGTCGGTGCCAGGAAGAGTAATGCAGTCTTGCTCCAATAGTGAAGAAGTCAACATGAAACCCCTGGGAACTAATTGTGACCACAGTCACCTTACCCCCTCATATACACACACATGCAGCATTACCATTCAGTCATTCCAAAGAACATTATTTATTACAAATACCACATCATTTTTACTTCATATAAATACAATTTGTACAGTCCCCTGTCATATCAACAAAGAGAGAAAGAATTAGAAAATAATAGATTTCCCATTGAACAATTCAAAACAATACATTTAAAAAGTAAACAACGATGATGCTGTAGCCTGGATGTGGTTTACTTTTGAAGAGGCCCTAATTGGGAAATAATTTTGTTTGTGAAATAGTATTGTGATTCAATGTGGCTAAAGGAGTAACCAACAGGCTGTTTTATAATATTTTTTTTAATGTATTGTTTTGAATTGTTCAATGGGAAATCTATTTTCTAATTCTTTCTGAATCAAGAGCACTTGATCATATTTGCTCTTGGTTCTGTCCTGTTTCTTTTTTACTTTGTTGATACGATGGAGGACTGTACAAATTGTATTTATATGAAGTACAAATATATGTGGTATTTGTAATAAATGTTCTTTGGAATGATTGGATGGTAATGCTGCATGTGTGTGCATGAGGGGGTGAGGTGACTGGTCACAATTAATTCCCATGGGTTTAATATTGTTTTTGTTATAAAGTCCCACCCAGACTCCTGTGGGTTTTTCTGGGGTACCCTCTGTGGTTGGTAAAATACCATTAGTGATGGACAATAAATATTTACTGTAATTTAGACAAAATAGAAAATTAGATGTTTTTCCACCAACATGTAGAAGCAATTGAGTCAGAAGTTGCTTTTGGCATGGGTGGAAGTAAGGGAGGTCCATGCTTTTACATCAAGGAGTCATTTGGTCATGGACTTCATGCATTTCAGACGTTCAGGTAAGTACAGTAGAGTTTGAAATACAGAGGTGATGGTCTTGCCCTTTTTAAGCAAACCATTGTGAGAGATTACTTGATCTTTAGAGTTAATGATTTCAGAATAGTTTCAGTTCAAGTAAAGACTAATGCTGCCTACTTGGTGTCCCTTGTTCCTCATTGGGAGCACTCTGACCAACTCCACCAATTGATTGTTATATCTTTGTCCAGGATGGTATTGTATGGTGGTGAAGATGGGGGATAAAGGATCATGCCTGTCGGGGGGGGGGTGGGGGGGGGGGGTGCATGTAAGTATGTTTACTGCCTTTTCGGTTTGTTACAGTCCTTGAGATGCCTGTTCTGTGCAAGTCTTATTGATGCGTAGGCCCACATTTTCCCAATGGAAAAGCCAATTAGCTTTATCGATGCTTTTTTAGTCGGGTGTAGAAAAATGTTTTTCAGATGAAGGAAAGAAAAATTATACATATGTTTAATGGCCTCTTCCCTAATCCTACGCCAGCGGACTATGTAAAGGAATGGGTTTCGCGGGGGAAAAGCGTATACATGGAAGTCTCTTGAAAGCTTACTGAGAAACATTAGGAATGGGGAAAAGTAAGTGACTGTAACCTGTAGGCACAAGTTCAAGTAAACATTAGTAGGACGGGCTAGGAGTTTTCCGCTCAATCTGGTCTCAAATAACCGCTCCTTGTCTTTTAAAATACAGTTTAAGTGTATTTAATAATTTTCTGTGGCTGAAAAGTGAGAGAACAACAAACTAGCTAAAGCTTCCGACAGCTTTCTAATTTGTCCTGTATATGGTAAAATTGACAATGGTCTCTTACGATCCTTTTTCAAGTTAACCACGCTGCATTGTGTAATGTGGTGGTGAGTGAAAGGTGGAAATGTTCCCCCTTTTGTCTAAAAATTCTTCATTGTATTGACTGGCAATTTTTTTTTTGAAAAAGCACCCAACAAACACACACGTAAATAACATTTGACACATGGGTATGCAGCTCGGGACAGTCTCCTGAGCGCTTTGCTTGATTCTGTGCGATTATACTTGCCTCTCTTGACGGAGCGCTTTTTCTCCCAACTGAGAACAAAACTGATTTGTTCCCTTAGTGGGGGATGGGTTATTTTTCTTTCCTCTACATTGTTAGACTGTCAACCAATGAAGCAGGAGCCATGAAAGTGCCTAGTTATACTACGGGCACAGATGGGGTCCCTTCCAAGAGAATACTCCGGTTTTAAGTTGTTTCCAAAATATTATGCAGGAGTAAAAGAGCGAAGGGGCGACCATTTGTTTTTAAGTATTTGTATCTCGAACGGAAATGCCGATCGGAGATGTTACAGCCCGAAACGTTTCACGTTTACTGCTAGGCAATCAAAACATATTAAGGAGCAGAGGGGTGCTGGAGTGCAGAGGGAATAGAAATTAAATAGTGATTTTCATGCACTTTGACCAAGATGTCAGTGGGGTAAGAAATGCTGTATGCCATCTACTTCCAAAAAGTGAATCTAGGGAGCACATTGCGTGAAAGTTAATGACACCGTCATTGTTTTCCCGCCCCCTCCCAACTTGGCTGCTGCCTCGTAATCAGACTCCTTCATTGATACGTAAAGTTGGGGGTGGAGATTAGCAATTGCAGACTTTTCAACCAATCAGCTGCGTTAGATATGTGGTTAGGGGAAATAAACCCGAGCCTTCTTGAGTGTACTTTGCTTTTCGCTGAGACGGAAAATAAAAGCATATGATTTGATAGTGTAGTAAAATGACAACGCCGAACCGGAAGGGAACGGAGTTGGCAAACAGAAGCTCAGGGCGAGGAGTAGAAGCAGTCGGAGTTTCTGGCACACAAAGAGCAGGGT
This sequence comes from Pleurodeles waltl, assembly GCF_031143425.1. Lineage (NCBI taxonomy): Eukaryota > Metazoa > Chordata > Amphibia > Caudata > Salamandridae > Pleurodeles > Pleurodeles waltl. The sequence continues at coordinate 730,279,659 of NC_090439.1, read as the reverse complement.
ATAAAACCCACAAGCGCCTTTCCTCATGACGCCAGTCCTACACTTATTTTGAGAGCGTGGTTTGTACATGTTTCGCTGGCCCTGGCGTCAGTCTCACTAGAGGGGCACTTAAACGAGTGCCTACAGAATTAGGTTCGAACGCCTATCGGACATTTTGTTTGTCATGTTGCGATGTGCAGATCGGAAAATTGTGAAGCCCTTGAGGTTTGAAAAGTGCGTGCCATTTGAAAGACATGCACGATTCTCAAAATGTAAAGGTATATTCGTACTCCAAACATATTTAATCATGATTCATACATAAAAAAAAACTCAAAAGGTATCTTGGTGTAACTTCTTTATTTTTTCTTGCCTCGTTTACAATTTCGATAACATTCAAGACGTGAATGGTTCTCCGACGCCTGTATGAAAATAGTGCATGTGTGACACATTCCCACTGAGGTAAAAACCGTTTTAACACATGTAAAGTAACCCAAAAAAAGCTTAAAAAGGAAAGGCTGGATAGCATGTTGCCAACGTGTTCAAAACTGCTGGGAAGCTTCTGCTCAACAAAACCAGAGTAAGTAAAGTAACACCATAATTTAATAAGCAGTGACAGCACAGCTGTGGTGAATCCGTTTTAGTTTCCCACTGGGCACAAGTTAGCCCACCCACCCTTCAGCTTGCAGACCTGTTGCCCCCATCACCTAGTGACCTTTTACCTATGTCGCATGCTCTGTATTATTCCATTTATTTCATTATTTCTTTTAGCATTTGCCTTGCTTACATTTTATAAGAAATGTTTTGATTTTCATTATCAGTACCATTCTGAGAAGGCATCACTATCAGTGATGTACATGGGTATTGTCATCATGTCCCTTTCTCACTTACGTGACAGGAAAATAATTTGCACTTGTTCAGGATTGCTTATGTAATTGCCAACACAAGTCTGCCTCATTATCAATTGTTTAGTTACATACCTGCAGCAGGAATCCTAAATGATCAGTATAAATACACCTCACACGGACAAGGTCATTAGAGGGGTTCCTTCCAAATTCCATCAATGCTGCATATCACCTTGCTGCAGAATTCAGCCTTTGTGTCTTCACAGAGTCTGACCTAGAGACCTCATTCCAGGGTAACAAGCGTTGGGCGGTGCTTTTCATGGACATGGTACTGGCAGATTAGGGTTTATCCACCTAGCTCCTAGGGTAGAGATTAGTCATTCTTGGTTAGGAATTGCATATCTTATGTTTATTGTAAAGGGGCAGGAGGGGTCATATTCACAACTCTCAGCCTCACAATTCTGCTTTTATTACTGTTCATTATCCTAATTGTTGCAGCACATGTATTTTATCATAGATTGCAGTCTTTGCAATACATTTATTGAAAACTCTCCTGCATCTCCTTAATTGCCTTTGTGTGGGAGACTCATTGCTAACGAGAGAAAAGGGTAACTTCGTTCCACCACAACTTCTTTGAGAGGTCGCGCCTACAGCCCATGTCTAAGGCTGCCAGAAATCACCTGTTCAATGGTATGTGTAGTTGTAGATACACATGCTTTGTGTAAGTCCTCGGAGTGTTACAATTTGTTTTTCTTTGAAGAATATTTTCAAGTCATGAGATCGAGTGGCTCCTCTCGGTGATACTGCGCATGGGCATCAAGTCCTTTATTAGATTGTTTTCTTTCTGCCGTCGTGTTTGGACATATTTCCTCTCGCTCCAGTGAATCGCCGTTCGATATCTTCTGAAATTTATACAAACGTTGATAGGAGGAAATAGTTTTCAATTACGTTTTCTAAACTGTTAAGCCTATCCGATTTCTATTATCTGGCTCGATTTAACGCCCTCAGGGGTGTCCACCCTTTTTTTTTTGGGCCTACTTCAACAATTGTAGTTGGAGAATGATGGACAGATGGAACAAATTCAGTTTTGCTTCTCCTTGGTGTCACTCCAAGTTTCCCTACACAGATCAAAACTTGGTGTGTAATTTGTGTCTGTCTCCGTAACACAAAGAAGAGACCTGCCACTCCTGTAGATCTTTTTGGTCAAAGAAGACCCTGGGACGAAGAGCACATCCACTAGAAATGGCTTCAAAAGCAACAGAAGACACACCAGACGTCTTCGGACCGGAGCACACGCAGTAAAAAATAGGATACCACTCAGCCTTCTCCATTCGGGACTCTGACTCAGATCAAGAATCGTATGTTGAGAGCCAGTCCATTGCACTGGCGTAGTACATAAGTACATCAGCACCTTCACACCAACCAAAGACTGTTAAAAAGACTCCTGCATTGGTCGTCTGTCCTCCACTGCCCTCTGGCCATGGTAGGAGCCGAAACACATTTGGATGGCCCACCTTTGGGTTCGGCACTGAAAATACAAAAGACGAAAATGCATTTGGCTCAGATGAAACAGACATTCGAATCTGTTTTGGTATCGGAAAGGTTTGGTACTGAAAGCCGTATTCACTTAAACCATCTATAGCTACAGTAGTGGAGTCATCTTCTATAGAGCTGATATTTGAATTAATGGACATTAGACAGCGTGAGCTTCAAATACAAAAAGGAACAGGAAGGTTTATATCTTGCCCTCCTGTTCCAATTAAAAGGAGACTCGCATGTCGATAGGCTTTGGATGCTGGGCCTTCCCCTAACGTCTCCAAAGAAAATGAAAACGCTTCAGTACAACCTCCGCCTTCACCACCTCATTCTCCTGTACTCCGTTCTACTCTACCATCACCTCCACATTCCATTCATACACAATTCTCTTCACAAGCATCATCAGCATCACCTCATAGGGATGATTTAAGTGATGCCCAGCAGGATGCAGACCAATGGTATCTATACAATCTGGATCCCATTTTATCCAATGACTTAATCCTGACTTATATCTAGCAAGGCCTTCTCCTCCTGAAGATCCTGCTGCATACAACCAAGTCATAGCTAGAGCGGCTGCATATCATAATGTGCAGCTACATACAGACCCAATTGAAGAGGACTTCTTATTCAACTCTTTAACAAGTACACAAAAGGAGTTCCAGTGTCTACCTATGCTTCCAGGCATGCTTAGGCATGCCAGTGATATATTTAAAGATCTTGTCAAAGCAAGGATTATCACACCAAGGGTAAATAAGAAGCAAAAAGCTGCACCCTCTGATCCAACGTTTATAAAAACACAATTACCACCTGACTTCATAGTGGTAAGGGCAGCACAAAAACGTGCTAATGGTCAATCTACAGGGGATGCTCCTCCTCCAGATAAGGAGAGTAAAAATACTAGTTCTGATGGATACCACTACCTGTGGATTCCTCACCTAATAAATTCTCCCCATGCGTAGCATTCGACTGAAACTTCTCTCTCTAGCTCTGCACGTCGGCGAGGACGTCACAATTGCCCGACTCCACGCGGCTCTGTGTGACGTCATCGAGCCAATAAGAGGTCCTCGCCGCCGTGCTGACGTCAGTTTCCTTTTTTCCGTGCCTTCGATAACGGTTACTTTTCTGTTACCTGTATCGTTAGCTCTTCGGAAGGGATACTTTGTGTATTTCCAGGATGTCTGCTCTGAAAAAGTCGGGTTTCAAGCCCTGCAGGGAATGTGAAGGTCGCATGTCTGTGACTGATCCGCACAACGATTGTCTTTGGTGCCTCAGTTCCGATCACGACGTCCAAGAATGCGTATCCTGCCAGAAGATGAATCCGAAGGCATTGAAGGAACGTGAGGCAAAGCTTTTCTTGACGAGGTCCAAGAAGGAGAGGAAGCGGCACCATGGGTCCTCTTCTGGAAAGTCATCCCATAAGAAGCGACGTCATCGTGACTCCCGACGTCGGTCCAGAGGTCGGTCGGCATCGAGGTCTGCATCGTCCCGGCACCGCAAGTCTTGGGAAGTTAGTCCGACGGTGTCTCCTCAACCTGCGACGCCGCAGACGTCCCCGGCGCCGTCAGTCTTTGAAGTCGTGGAGACTCAAAGTCATCTGGCTTCGCCGGTGCACCCTGAGCCTGAAGAGTCCAGCCCGGCGCCGGCACCGGCTCCACAGGCTTATCCTTCGTTTCCGGGTATGGATCCTGCGGCATTCCTTAATGCCAGGTTTCAGATTTTTCAAAATATGGCTCTGGGAGGTGGTGCGCCGGCTGGCCCCACTGGCCCCCTGGCTTTTCAATCTCGGTGTTCCGGCTCTATATAAACCAACGTCGTTTTGTTCGGCTGGAGATTTAAGTCGGGCCCCTGTGCCGACAGTGCAGCCCTCGACGTTGAGGGAGAGACCTTCAACGCCGGTGCCGGAGGTGATGGAGCCGAGAGGTCGGATGTCGGCATCGGATGCGGGGGCCTTCTCCATGGCGCCGATGGATCCATCTGTGACGTTGGGTGGATCTGGAGAACCTGTCATGACGCCTTCCCGGCACCATTCACTGACGTCGCTCCGCTCCATGTCGACGCCGGGGCTCGAGGCCAAGTTGAGGTCACGTCGAAAGGCCCTTAGACTTTTGGAGGAGAGGGAGTATCAGCAGCAATTCCTCGAAGAAGGGGAGATCTACGTTGCTGGATCTTCCCTTTGATGGGGCAAAATTGTTTGGTTCAAAGGCAGACTCTGTGCTAGAGTGCTTTAAAGAATGTAGGGCCACAGCTAGATCTTTGGGTCTGCAGGCTGCTTCTGCCCCATTTCGATCTTCATGTTTTTGGAAGAGGTGCTTCCTTTCGTGGGAGATCACAGCAGCCGGGGCAGCAGTCCTCCAGCCTCCCTTATCGCTCATACAGGGGGCGGGGTAGAGCCCACACAAGAGGTGCCACCCAGCAGCAACACCCTTCCTATTCCTTTTCCTCTGGGGGGTTACCTCAAGGAAAGCAGCCCTAGTCCTCTTGCCATTGTTTCTCAAACCTCTCCGGTAGGGGGGAGATTTTCACTTTTTCTCCCCATATGGGAGTCCATAACAACAGACTCTTGGGTCATCAGTTTGGTGAGAAGAGGTTACGCCCTTCCCTTTCGGGAGATTCCTCCTCCCTTCCCTCCCCGTCCTTCCTTTTGTTCAGAAGATCATCTCCTGCTGTTACAACAGGAGGTTCTCTCCCTATTATTGAAGGGTGCAGTGGAGTTGGTTCCAGAGCAAGAAAGGGGTCAGTGGTGTTATTCCAGGTACTTCCTGATCCCCAAGAAGGATGGTAGTCTGAGGCCTATTTTGGACCTGAGGATTTTGAATTGGTTCCTCAAACAGGAGAAATTCAAAATGCTGACTCTATCACAGGTGCTTTTGGCGTTGGACAAGGAGGATTGGATGGTGTCTGTCAAACCATTCAAGGTCAAGGGATGTCAAACAGAAACAGCTACACATAAGCCAGTTAGATTTATTAGCTGTGCCCTAAAAGCATCTTCTCATAAAAACAGACATGACAACCATGTATTATCTCAACAAACAAGGGGGGGGGGGGCACATTCATCTCAGCTGTTTCTTCTAGCCCAAACAACTTGGAAACGGGCTATTCACAATCAAATTAATTTACTATCACAATACATTCCCGGAATAGACAATCAGTTGGCAGATCTCCTCAGCAGAAATCACCAACAAATGCATGAATGGGAGATTCTCTCACAAGTACTTCATAAGTACTTTTGAAATGGGAAACACCAGACCTAGATCTATTCGCAACAAGCAAAAATGCAAAATGCCAAAACTTTGCATCAAGACACCCACATCCCCTATCCAAGGGCAACGCTCTATGGATCAATTAGTCAGGGATATTTGCTTACGCTTGTGCCCTTTCCAACTCCCATTTCTAGTCAACAAAATACGTCAAACGTCTCTCCACATGATAATCATTGCACTGACATGGGCACACCAACCTTGGTACACAACACTATTAGACCTCTCTGTAGTAACTCACGTCAAACTCCCAAACAGACCAGATTTGTTAAAACAAAACAAAGGTCGAATAAGGCATCCAAACCCCAATGCTCTCAATCTAGCGATTTGGCTCCTGAAATCATAGAATTTGGTTATTTAAATCTTCCATCAGAATGTATGGAAGTAATTAAATAAGCACAAAAACCTACTACTAGACAGTGCTGCGCAAATAAGTGGAAACGATTTGTCTACTATTGTCATTCTAAAACCATTGATCCACTTACAGCATCTATGCAAGATATTGTATGCTATTTGCTTCATTAACAAAAATCAAATTTGGCTTATTCATCCATTAAAATACCCCTTACTACGATATCTGCATACTTACAAACTATTCAACATACTTCTCTACTCAGAGTTCCAGTTAGCAAAGCCTTCGTGGAAGGATTAAAAAGCATTATTCCAACCAGAACACCACCTGTTCCTTCATGGAATTTAAATATTGTACTTACCAGACTCATGGGACCATCTTTTGAACCCATGCCCTCTTGCCAAATTCAATTTTTAACATGGAAGGTCGCCTTCCCTGTAGCTATTACTTCTTTAAGAAGAGTTAGTGAAATACAAGCATTCACTCTTGAAGAACCTTTTTTCCAAGTGCACAAACATAAGGTTGTACTACGAACAAATCCCAAATTTCTACCAAATGTAGTATCTTCTTTTCATATTAATCAAACAGGGAAATTGCCAGTCTTCTTTCCACAGCCAGACTCTGTGGCAGAAAGAGCTCTTCTTACCCTAGATCTCAAAAGTGCTCTTATGTACTACATAAACAGAACGAAACAGTTTAGGAAAACAAAGCAACTCTTTGTTGCTTTTCAACAACCACATACAGGCAATACTATATCAAAACAAGTATTAGCAAGATGGATTGTTAGATGTATACAAACATGTTATATCAAAGCAGAAAGGCAACTCTTGATCACTCCTAAAGCACATTACACTAGTAAAAAGGGTGCAACAATGGCTTTTTTAGGAAATATTCCAATGGTTGACATATGTAAAGCAGCTACATTGTCAACCCCTCATACATTTACAAAACACTATTGTGTTGATGTGTTCTCACAACAACAAGCCTCTGTAGGCCAGGCTGTCTTAAACGTAATTTCAAACAATTTCAACTCCTACATGCAGCCACCCCATTTTTGAGAGGACTAACTGCCTTGTAGTCTGTGCATAGCATGTGTATCTGCAGCTACACATGCCATCGAACGGAAAATGTCACTTACCCAGTGTACATCTGTTTGTGGCATGTAGTACTGCAGATTCACATCCCCCCCGGAAGCCTGTAGACGTTTAATTATTATTATTTTTTTGTTTTTTACATTTGTACATATGTATATACATTTGCATGGACATCTCTTTATATTTCTATACTCTATCAATCCTTTCTTCACCCTCTGTGGAAAGCAATCTAACAATGGAGTCAATGGCCATGTGCAGTGTAACCGATAGGAGGAGTCACTTGATACCGTGACTCGAACAGACTTCTTCGAAGAAAAACAACTTGTAACACTCTGAGCCCAATACTAGGTGGCGGACGTCTGCAAAGCATATGAATCTACAGCACTACATGCCACAAACAGATGTCTACTGGGTAAGTAACATTTTCCTTACTGTCTGAGTTTTGGTGAGGTACTTCTTGTGAGTCAAAAGGTTTTGGCTGATAGTTGCGACTTGTTGTAGGAGAGACACAGTTGCCTGCAAACAAAAGTGCTGTCACACCTAAACCAGCAGTCTTGCATAGGAGCGAGAGTCCAACTAGGACACAGCTTTGTGTGGCCAATTCTGTAGCTCCAGGTAGTTACTTTGCGTGACCCAAATAATCAGGGTAAACCATAAAATTACATATCGATACTTTATTTTTTTGCAAGTTGCTTACTACCACTACCCATGTGACAATTACATTTTAGGAGTAGCCTAGATACATTTTAAGCGGTTTCTGTAGCTTACTTAAAAATATACATTTGTACAGGGACTTTTGGTCTGTCTTTTCCTCCATTGACCTGATAGTGTCATCCACATTTTGCTTTTGCTCCCTGCAAACACTGCCTGCTATTTGGGTAATGGATCAGGCCACTTTAGCCATTGGCTGTCTTCTGTGTGAGTGACAGCAGTTGAATCTCGCATCGTGTTCACCTTGTACTAACAAGTAGTCAATTTCATTCCCATGGCTGGTAGACCAATTTCTGGTTCCGTTTTTAAATATATATATTTTGCATACATCTGCATGGAATCTTTGAACATTTTTACTATTAATGATTTTTTTTTTTTTTTTTGCTTTTGCACTTAATGTCTATTGCACGTTTTCATAAATAAATTGCAGTCTTGCCAAGGCCAGACATATTTGCACTGTCAGTGTTTCTTTTGGTGTTAGCCAAGACCTCATGATTTTCCTAAAATTGTATATTTAATATACTTATTTATAGTGTCTTTCAGCCAGATCTTTGTTAATCTAATTGGTCTATTATTGTCATTCACATTTGCCTCCCAACTGTTGCAACATGCAGCATTTGGCTGTGGTTCAGCCCACTTGAGTTGTTGGCTTACTTCACTGTGAGTGACACCATTCAGCTCTTTCGCAAAGAGCACAGTAGTGCTCAAAGTAGTTCCCTTCAGTGCCAGGAATTACTATGGTAGTGTGTGCTTTTCTGAAACTTAAAAAATGATTTACATTACAGAGTGTACAGCAGCTCCACCACTAATAAATATGTATACAATTCCTAACAAGCAGAAGCATTGCCAAAACGGAAAAGCTGACTGCCAGTGCCAGAACTGTTGGTTTTTCTATTGCTCGTTTTGATTTATTTACGGGTTACCAGCTGCTCAGATTGTCTAATCCCCTTGGCCCCAAAATATTTTTTTTATTTACAAATTCACACAAAAAGGAGTTCAGGTTTGTCATTGAATAAGGTTTTCCAAATGATTGATCATTTTCTTGCCCCTCACTGTGTAAGGCCGGCCCAAGTTAAGTCATGAAGAAAATACTGAAATCTAAGGTAAAAATGTAAAGATATAGCCACATTTTAAAACTATATTTTCTTGTATTGCTTTTAGGAATACTATGTGCAGTGTGTGGGGAAAAAACAAGAAAATAAAACTAATCAGGTAAGAATTTGTTTACACTTGTGTTGAATCCACAAATTTAAGATACACTGCCATATTAAATTCAAAATTATGCAAATTATAAATTAAGATTAGCAGTCTTCACTGATATTTTGATCTAATCTTGCTTTCATAAAATGCAGAAAAATACATTGGCCCCATATTGAAGGAAGTCAAGAATGACAAATCTTAAATTTTGTTACTATCTGAAATTTAAATGCTGTTGAGAAGTTACAGGATTTCCTTAGAAACCATTTGTCTAGCAGGAAGTGCAGAAACCCATGGTGCAGATTGTAGCTATTCCGGTCTACATTCCTGCCACATGGTGCTCACACCCATTCGTGCTTTATTGTAAATTCACAAGGTCTCCCCTAAAATAATATTGTCTCCTTAATTGAAAGTGTTTGCATAGCCCAGTAGGAAGGACTGTAAAAGAATGGGTTGTAATAAAGTTAACAAGGAACTTAAAATTCGAATTATTCTTGGAAGGCATTTGCAGAATTTGGTATAAAAGATTATATTTACTTTTTCTTCGTGTTGTACTCATTCTATAATTGAATTATTAGCACTACCTAAATCTTTATATTTAGGTGAGATAGTTTAGTATCATGTCGGTTTGGTGGTACATTTTGCTGTTAATAAAGAAAGTGTTGCGACTAAATGCTGGCAGTTCAGTTCATGTATGTTATTACCCAGGAAGTCTTTCAGTATTAAAATAAACAATAACTTATTATACAATACCATGTTTCACAGCATTATCCAACAAAGCAACAATTTTCAACATTACCCTCATCTTCAAGAATTCATACAAAATGTCCTAGAAGTTTTATAAACTACTTATTTCTTCTATTCTAGTAGCAAAAAGGCCTACTCAGTCTTGAAGCTTTAAATATTTTCCTAAGACATTCTGAAAAACTTGGAATACGTTGCAAATTCAATGCTGCATTATTATGGATCTAGCAATTAACATTGATTTTTATCCATTAGCTATGCCTTTAACATACGAGACAAACACTGGCAATGTAAGCCTCAAAACATGTGAGATTTGCATAAAATACTTTGTATTTTAGTACTTTAAATGTAAATACTCGACTCCAAATAGTGCTAACTTGAAGTAAGACTATGCTGTATGGAACCAATTTCTTGCATCTGTTTTTGACATTGAAGGTGCTGTCGTTCAGATGTCAGATTAATGCTGTGCAAAACACAGAAGTGTGATAAAGTAACCATTTTGCAAAAAAAATCCATTCTCCCAAAATTAGCTTCTCCTAAGTGTAGTAAAATTGTTGACTACATTTTCATAGTCAAGGTAAAATTAACCTCTTTTCCCCATTTTTGCGCCATCTTCTTAAAATTATCCATGCCTCTTGCTTCTTTCAAAATCGAGTGACAACTTCCTATGCCCCCTCACCCGTCTACGTACAACAAACGCATATGCCAGAACTGCAAGAACATTGATTGGAATAGGATCTGCGCACGCTGGTAAATGTTGAATCCAGTTAAACAACCACAGAACCATGTCTTATGCCCGCTAAAGCAACTTTCCAGCAGCAAGTTACAAGGTTTCTATCCCTTGCTAATTTTGTGCGACACTACTTTTGTTATTCCACACTATTGCAATCTAAGTTTCTCCTGACTCCTGTGATATCAAATCTTGTAACTGGTCTTGGCATTAATATAGGAATACTAAATATTTAACTGATTTCCCTTTTAAAAAAACATTGGCAGTCCTTGTAGAGAACTTTTTTTTTTTATTCGAAAACTTTAACCATTCATTTAGAAATAAGACTGTCCTAATATATAGTTTCTAAATCTAGTGTAGTAGGCAAACCCAATAAAATAATACAATTTCAAGCTTCACAGTGCTAAGCCTCATACTTTAGGTAAATAAATATTGCAAACAGTAATTTTTGGTCTATTATTACCCCTAATAAAATATGCAAACATTTCTTCAATCTTTTTAAACTTATCATATAGAATACGAGGAGCAGCAGAGAAAAGCAAAGTGGTGAAATGGGCATGTAGAATAATGCAGTATGCCCCATACTAGCTAAAGGTACGAGAAGAGCCAATGTCGTATTTTAATCAGTGGCACAAATCATTTCATATAAATCTACTAGATTCATCAAGGCATACATGCCCAGATAAATATTAATACTTTAAAAATATTTCTGAAAGAACTTCAGGTGCGGTATTTAACACCAAGGTTTCCGTTTCTGTGTGATTTATATATTTTGTGTATCCTCCAATCTCCATCAACGTACTCAGAATTTCTGGTACATTGTCAAGGTTAAACAGGGTTCTCATTAAGAATTAAAATCACGTCATCCTCGTACAATTTAAATTTAGACTTATTTTCTACTTGGGGAGAGCGAGTCTTTGGATTCTTCACTTAAAACTATTTCAAGACAATCTAAAAAAAAAAAAAAGTGACCGATTGGCAAATTGGCTAAGTGCCTCATTTTACTATCCAAGTTCCTGCTGATTCGCAATTAACTATTATATGGAACCTATTAGTAATAGTATCAAAGTGAAGCGAGAGGGAAAGCCAGATGCTCTTAAAATAGAAAATAAACTCTTCCAGTTAAGGTAAAAAAAAATAATTGACCCAAATCAGATAGTTTGCAAAAGCTGCCAACTGTGAAGTCATTCTGACCTTAATGAATTAAGTAATTTGCAAATTTAGCTGTTCTCACAAGTATATCTTAAGTACTTTTGTGTAGTCCATGGTTATTAATTTTGTTGGGCAGTAGGAATGGAAATAATTTGAATTTTTCCCATTTTTTAAAAACTGACCACTGTAACTATTAAAGGATTCTGGTACTTTATCTCCTTTTAATATGTGATTGACGTGGGAATATAAATGTTTCACCATTGAGCCCCCAAACATTTGCTAAAACTAAGCAGAAATCCATACTATCCGCACCTTCCCTTTAGATGTTATTCTGTTGTTCATTCAATCTCTAATATTCCTTCTTTAGAAAAAGCTTTTAACAATGAGTTTAATTCATAAGTCATTCTAGTGATTGGTAAGGATTTACGTGGCTGGTATTTATTTCTTATTTCTCTATAAATCCTACGATAATATACTGGAAATATTTTTTAGCTGTCAGATTATTCGCCCTGATATCATTTGGATTGCTTACTCTACTTATTTAATTTCTTTTTTTCCTTTTCCTTTGCTGATAGAACTAGAAGATAATTCATTTTCTTCATAGCATTTTTTCAAGTACTTTCATTTAACAGCCCTTCCTTATAGTAATCATTTAAAAACACACCTTATACCCTTTCTCGTTCCTGTCTGTTCACTAGGAAAGTATTTATAGGTAATTTGTTTTGAGCATAACTGACCTTCCACTCTATATTAAGTCTGTGCTTTCTTTTTAGAACAAGGATGTTATGCATAGGGGTTTGCAGGAAGCCATGCTCGGCTGGCGGGGCTAACAGAGTTTTTGGAATTCTGAGCTCCGCTTGGAGTGAGGTGTATTATTATTATTATTATAATTTTTTTTTAAGCCCTTTTTTTTCTAGCCCTGACAGCGGAGCTCACCCAGTGTGTGCTGCAGCCCAGTATGGGCTGGAGGTCGCACCAGAGCACAGAGGGAGGTAGCTGCTGCAGGGAGAGACTCCTCCCCGTCGGATGAGGAGGACCTCCTGGTGAGTCACACGTTATGCACAGTGGTGCACAAACAAGGACTGAAATGGCAGCTCTTGCAGCCTATGGCCATGGCCTAAATTCAGGGCAGGGCTGTAGGCAGTGAAAACTGCCATTTCTGATGGATACAACTACCTGTGGATTCCTCACCTAATGAATACTCCCATGGCGCCACCATTCAACGGAAATCTTCTTCCTAGCTTCTGCACGTCGACGAGGACGTCACATTAGCCCATGCGACGCCGTCTGACGTCATACAGGCAATAAGAGGTCCTCGCTGACGTCAGTTCCCTTTTTTCCGTGCATTCGAAACGATTATCTTCGAGGGAGCTACTGTTACTTTCATAGTTACAGTGTATTTTCTGCTGCGTGGATTTTCTCTGCGGTAATAATGTCTCAGAGGAAGTCGGGTTTCAAGCCCTGTCGAGAGTGTGGCGGCAAGATGTCCGTTACTGATCCTCACTCCGACTGTCTATGGTGTTTAAGCTCCGACCACGACGTCGCAACTTGATTCATGTCAGCACATGAATCCGAAGGCCCTGAAAGAACGTGAGGCTAAACTATTCATGGCGAAGTCGAAGAGAAAGGAGAAGAAACATCATAAGTCTTCTTCGCCAGGGTCTCATCAGCGTCATCGAGACTCCCGGTGCCGTAGGGATTCACGGCGTCATTCCAGCAAGGAGTCTCATTCGAGGTCGCCTTCGGCTCAGCGTCGGAAGACTTGGGAGGTCAGTCCCACGGTCACGCCACATCCATCGACGCCGTTGCCCTCTCCGACGTCACCGACTTTGCCTGGACAGGCGTCTGTGGTTGAGGTGATGCAGCCTCTTGTGATGTCTCCGGCGTCGCGTACGTCGAGGCTGGCGTCGGGGTCGCCTTCGATCCAGGCACCCCAGTATCCAGCTTTTCCCACCCCTGGAGCCGATAATACCACATTTCTGAATGCGATGTATACCATCTTTCAACAGATGGCTCCAGGAGGTGCTCCGGTTGGTCCTTCGGGGCCCTTGGCCTTTTCATTGGGTGATCCTGCGCCTCTACGGCCGGCACCCTTTATGCCCTTTCTCCCTTTAGGGAATGTGGGCTCGGCGCCGGTGTCGGCGCCAGTGGCTGCTCCGGTGGCTCCAGAGGTTTTGGCCCCGGAGGTTTCCATCCCGTCGACGTCAGGATTTCGTCCTGTGACTCTGGCGGGTCCATCGGAGACTCCAAGATTTCTTCGTCCGGCTCCTTCCTCGGCGCCGAAGCTACCTGTGGCGCCGGACGCGGCGTCGGATGGTTCTGGAGATCGGCGCCGATCTTCGGCGGAGGCCATGTCGACTCCGCGTATCGAGGAAAGACTACATTCGAGGAGGCGTGCTCTCCGTCTTTTGGAAGAGCAGGAATACCAACGAGTCTTGGAGGAAGGAGAGGTTGAGGACTCTGGTGATGGACTGCATGGTCTGGATACAGCCAGTGGGCTGGATACTTCCCCTGAGTGGGACCTTTCATCTCCAGGGGAATATACGGAGGAGGCTGCTACCTTTCACGCTGTGGTGAGGAAGGCGGCTAACTTTCTGGACCTGCCTTTGCCGGTGGCAGAGGCGAAGCAGAATTTACTGACTGAGGTACTGCATCTGGCCTCTGCTGCAGCGGAGCCTCTCTTGCCATTTAATGAGGCTTTGCTTGATCCATGTTAGAGGTGTGGAAGAAGCCAGTATCTTCCTCGGCTGTTCATAGGGCTGTGGCCAGGAGATATCGAGCTGCACCATCTGACCCTGGCTTTCTGTCTAGACACCCTACGCCGGAGAGCTTGGTCGTGCAAGCCTCCTGTTCCTCTAGGTCAGCGCCTGGATCTTTCCCGACGGTACCAGGAGACAGAGACTCTAAAAAGCTGGATGCACAATCCAAGAAGATATTTTTCTCTTGTAGTTTGGCGTTGAAGGCCACCAACGCGACTTGCATTCTGGGGAGATACATCCATGCTCTCATGGACGATATTTCATCTTCATTTACGGAGCTTCCCCAGGGACTCTTGAATGTTGTCTCGGATGCCCAGGCTGCCGCAACCCAGATTATCCAGTCTGGGCTGGACACGACCGACTCGGTGGCTAGGGCAATGGGCACGGCTGTGGTGGCAAGGAGGCAGGCCTGGCTCCGTAACTTGGGGTTTTCTGCGGACGTGCAGTCGACCCTGTTGGACCTCCCGTTTGATGGGGACAAACTGTTTGGAGCCAAAGCAGATTCGGCCTTGGAGAGATTTAAAGAAAGCAGGGCCACAGCCAAATCATTAGGGCTGCAAGCCCCTTCTTCTTCTGCCTCCTCCAGATTTTTCAGGAGGTTTCGTGGATTTGGGCATGGCTCTTCCTCCTCTTCCTTTCGGGGGAGATTCCAGCAACCCACCTCTTCCCTCCCCTATAGATCATTTAGAGGGAGGGGTAGGGCCCGCACCAGAGGAGCCTCTCAGCAGCATTCTGCCTCTTCCTCGTCCTCTGGAGGGGTGCAGCAGGGAAAGTAGCCTTAGGCTTCCACCATTTCCCACTCACTCCTCTCCTGTACGGGGGAGGTTACAGCATTTTCTCCACAAGTGGGAGACTATTACATCGGACACTTGGGTTATCAGTATTGTGGGAAAAGGCTACACCCTTCCCTTTCGGGAGTTTCCGCCCCCCATCCCGCCCGCCCATCTTATTGTTCAGAAGAACACCTCCTGTTAGAACAGGAGGTTCAAGTCCTCCTTTCAAAGGGCGCGGTGGAGTTGGTCCCAGAGCAGGAAAGGGGTCGAGGTTGTTACTCAAGGTACTTCCTGATTCCCAAGAAGGATGGTCGGTTGAGACCAATCCTGGATCTGAGGATCTTGAATTGGTTCCTCAAACAGGAAAAGTTCAAGATGCTGACCCTAGCTCAGGTGCTTTTGGCGTTGAACAAAGAAGATTGGATGGTGTCTGTCGACTTGCAGGATGCTTATTTTCATATCCCGATACTCAAGTCGCACAGGAAGTATCTCCGGTTTGTGGTAGGGTCGCAGCACTATCAGTTTGCGGTCCTCCCGTTTGGTCTTACTTCAGCACCTCGAGTCTTCACGAAGGTGATGTCAGTGGTTGCGGCAGAGCTCAGAAGGCAGGGGATAACAGTATTCCCTTACTTGGACGACTGGTTGATCAAAGCCAAGTCTCCGGAGCTTGTGTCGCATCATCTGCAGTCAACAACCCAGTTGTTGTTCGACCTGGGATTTTCGGTGAACGTGCCCAGTTCTCACCTGGAGCCCTCTCAGCGCCTCCTGTTCATAGGGGCAGTACTGGATACAACATTTAATCGAGCCTTTCCTCCGCCTCAGCTGATTCAAGATATTCAGGAGTTGGTTCCAATGTTTCGAAATGGAGCGGTAGTTCCAGTCCTCAAGGTCCTTCGTCTGCTCGGTCTGTTTGCCTCCTGCATACTGTTGGTCACGCATGCTCGCTGGCATATGAGGGCTCTTCAGTGGTGCCTCCGAAGGCAGTGATCTCAACACAAAGGAGATCTAGAAGGTGCTGTCAAGATCTCCGGAGATGCTGCTGTGGACTTGAAGTGGTGGATTGCGGGCAACAATCTTTCACAAGGAAAGCCGTTCGTGCAGTCACCACCAGTGACCACGGTCATGACGGATGCTTCCACTCTAGGGTGGGGAGCTCATCTGGGGGATCTGGAGATCAAAGGGCTTTGGTCTCCAGAGGAACAGATTTTTCATATCAATCTGTTGGAGTTGCGGGCTGTACGTCTGGCTCTCAAGGCCTTCCTCCCTTCCCTTCGTGGTCAGTCGGTACAGGTCCTGACGGACAATACTACCGCGATGTGGTACATAAACAAACAGGGAGGAGTAGGGTCGTACCTTCTCTGCAGAGAAGCTCTTCGACTATGGTCCTGGGCAAAGGACCATCAGATTTGCTTGGTAGCAAATCATCTGGCCGGGGTCTTGAATGTACGTGCGGACAGTCTCAGTCGCCATTTCTCGGCCGACCACGAGTGGTGTCTCCATCCAGATCAAGTCCGTTTAATCTTCTAGATGTGGGGGTTTCCTCGGATAGATTTGTTTGCCACTCTGGAGAACGCGCATTGTCCGTTATTCTGCAGCCTCCAGTATCCGATGCAGGGAGCGTTGGGGGACGCGTTTCAGATAACCTGGTGCGGCCAGTTCCTTTACGCGTTTCCCCCCATACCCTTGATTCCTCGAGTGTTGAGGAAGATTTGCCAAGACCGGGCCCAAATCTTCTTAATAGCTCCGGATTGGCCAAGGAGGGTGTAGTACTCCGACCTTCTCCAACTCTCACTGTGCCCTCCGCTCCGTCTCCCTCTCAGGGCAGACCTCCCCTCGCAGTCGCAGGGGCAGGTTTTACACCCCAACCTCCAGAGTCTGCACCTACATGCCTGGAGATTGAGCGGGGCAACCTGAGTTCCTTCTCTCTCCCGCCTGATGTAGTAGATGTTATATTAGCAGCCAGGCGACACTCCACTAAATCTATCTACGCTAATAGGTGGTCTAAATTTGTTATGTGGTGTGGAGAGACACAGATTGATCCCTTACATGCTCATCTGTCAGATGTTTTGTCTTTTGCTCTGTCTCTAGCGCAGAAAGGTTGTGCAGTGGCTACCATTAAAGGTTATTTGTCTGCCTTGTCAGCCTTCATTTGTCTTCCAGACCAACCATCGTTATTTAAGTCCCCTATTGTTCTCAGATTCTTGAAAGGTCTTCTAAAAAAATATCCTCCAAAACCATTCGTTATGCCTCAATGGGATTTGTCCTTGGTCCTGACTTTCCTTATGGGGTCCCCTTTTGAACCTATGCATTCTTGCCCCTTAAGGTATTTAGTTATTAAGACAGTCTTCTTGGTGGCTATAACATCTGCAAGGAGAGTGAGTGAGTTGCAGGCCTTATCAGTAAAATCCCCTTATACAAACTTTTATGGGGATAAGGTGGTGTTGAGGACCAAGGCTGCTTTCCTCCCAAAGGTTGTTTCACCCTTCCATTTGGCCAAGACAATTACTTTGTCCACGTTCTATCCTCCGCCTCATCCTTCAAAGGAGGAAGAGAGACTACATCGCTTGGACCCAAAGAGGGTGTTAAGCTTCTACATTGATAGAACGAAGGACTTCAGGCTGGAGGATCAGCTGTTCATCGGATACGTGGGCA
This sequence comes from Pleurodeles waltl, assembly GCF_031143425.1. NCBI lineage: Eukaryota > Metazoa > Chordata > Amphibia > Caudata > Salamandridae > Pleurodeles > Pleurodeles waltl. The sequence goes on along the minus strand of NC_090439.1, from coordinate 730,261,881 downwards.
AGAGGAGAGGAAAGGCAGTCCACAAGAGAACACTCTCCAGGTGGGTTGTTCTTTGCATTAAAATCTGTTACTCTTTTGCAAAGAAGGATCCTCCTGATGGCATTAGAGCTCATTCTACCAGAGCTAAGTCGGCCACTTCGGCCTTGGCCAGAGGTGTTCCTGTGGTCGACATCTGCAAGGCCGCAACTTGGTCATCCCTTCACACTTTTGCGAAGCATTACTGTTTGGACTCTGAGGTCAGATGGGACGGCCATTTTGCACGGTCAGTGCTGCAGGATTTCTTGGTTTGACCATTTAGGCACCCACCACCGGGCGTGGTACTGCTTTGGGACTCTATTCATTAGGTGAGGAATCCACAGGTAGTTGTATCCATCAGAAGAACGAGTTACTTACCTTCGGTAACGACTTTTCTGGTGGATACATTAGCTACCTGTGGATTCCTCACGGTCCCACCCGCCTCCCCGTTGCCTTTTTGGTCTTACCAAGTAATCCTTGAATGCGCTCCTATTGGTCTTCAAGACTGCAATAGATTTTGTATATATGTATATATATATATATATATATATATATATCTATCTTTGTGTATATACATAATTAGTATATATTTGTTTGTTTAAAAAAAAAAAAAAGGGGAGTTATCTATAGCCATTTTATTGCAATGTTGTGTGATTTACAATGTTATGGGATGTTGCCTTGCTCTTTCATTGCATTGGATTATTGTTCTCATGCACGTAAAAATTTTTGGTACAGACGTCGGCACGTCGGCGAGGACCTCTTATTGCCTGTATGACGTCAGACGGCGTCGCGTGGGCTAATGTGACGTCCTCGTCGACGTGCAGAAGCTAGGAAGAAGATTTCCGTTGAATGCTGGCGCCTTGGGAGTATTCATTAGGTGAGGAATCCACAGGTAGCTAATGTATCCACCAGAAAAGTCGTTACCGAAGGTAAGTAACTCGTTCTCCAGGCCTCTTGTGCCCAGCCTGCCCCATGTGCACTGCACAAAAGACAGGCTGGCGCACAAGAGGCCTGAAACTGCAGCTTTCACTGCCTATGGCCCTCTCCCCTAATGTGACCGATCTTGGAAGCGCTAAGCAGGGTTGGGCCTGGCTGACCAGGCCTGACCCTGCTTAGCACTTCAGAGATCGAGCGCATTCAGGACTCCACAGGTGATGGGACTCCACCTCTGTGGAATTCCACAGAGTTTTTTTTCCCCAAGTCTGATTCCGTGAACTCCGCCCAGGCCTAGTTATGAGACATTATTTTTCCCTTTAAAGTTGCTTTAAAAACCTTTTATTTTGCTGAACTTTCTGTAGCTCTTTCATTGCATTAAAAAATTCTTCCACAAATCCTTGCCACACTTTTATACAGTGGGAGCTGAATGAGGTGCAATCAGTTCTAGTAAAGCAGTTGGTTTAAATTATCTTTTTCTTGGAATACCACTGTAAAATAATTTTGAATTCAGTTGCATTTTAATTTTACTTTTTGGTAAATAAAAGCTTGGGCAGCCACCACTTTCGAATCTGAAATGAATTGCTTAAGGTTTCAAAGGTCATATCAAAATATATTTGAAAAAAACTTTCTCAGTGGTCCTTAATAGGTTGGTCTAAGGTGCATTCCTTGATTTGACAGTTGGCAAGATTAACCACGATAGTTCATGGTTGCTTATTCTGTCTAGCTGGGTCCTTATGAATTGTATTTATAAGATAGCCTTAAAAATCATGAAACACTTGTTTATTTATCAGTTTAATAAATTAAGCTTTTGAATATGAGTCGGTCACTTCCTCTAGAATGCCTATGAGCTGAAGATTAGATCTTCAAGATCTGTTTTGTAGGCCCTTCTATGTTGCTTTTAACTCTGTAACTTCTTTATTATAATTAGTAGTTCTGTTGACTAGTCTATCAGACGGTGTAATGCCCGGGTGACCATAGCACTGCCTTTTGTTCTTTCTTTTCTAATTGATTACAAATCTCAAATTCCCCTTCAAAATCTTCAGGCAAACGAGTCCTAATTATTCAACTATTTAGTTTTCTGTTCACCACTCTTTAAGTAGTCCATCTGAATTTGCTGTAAAAGACCCAAAGCCAGCTCAGAGTGCTCCTATATCTCATCCACCTGTAAAACTTTTTTTTTTTTTTCCTGCTTTTTTATTTTTTTATTTTTATAACCTCAAGAGAAGCTGAATACCTAACTACTTTTATTTCAGCAGCATCTAGAGTGGAATATTAAGTTTCCAATGCTTCCCATGAGCGTCTGATCTGTAGCCACTTTCCCTTGCCTTTATTGCATTTTCAAATTGTGCCAGTGGATCTAAATTAGCTGGTTCTCTTCCTCCTACATTTACAATTGCAGTTGAGGTTGTGATGGGCTCCACTGAACTGTCTTTATGAGGTCCTGTTAAGTTGAGTTAGACATTCAAACCTATGCATTTTTCTCAGTATTTACTTTTAATGGCAGATTTCATTATTTACTTCTTTCTTTTAAAGTCCCCATCCTGCTTGCAACACTATCGTGGTGAAAAAGAAAAAAGTCCTTCTCCTGAACGCGCTCTCCTCTTTCCTTTCTCCTTCTTGCTTATTTCTCGATCACTTGTTTTTCCAGCTGGCAGTTTTTCTAGCTTGGTTCCTTAATTTACCTTAGCTTCCCTGTTTTCCAGCTCTGGTGGCAGCTGAGGACATATTGAATTTAAGGGGCTAACCCAGAGTTTCAGAGATGAAGCAACACACTGACCAGAGTCCATTTTGGGCCATGTCCTGTACAGCTATTGCTGTTGTGGTCCAGTGTAATTCATGACGATTTAATGAAAATAATTTTGAGTATAAAGGAGATAAAAGATTGTTTTCAAATTAATGGTAAATCAGTGGTTGACTATTTTATGGTATTAGAAGCTATCATTATATAGCTTTCCCTTAAAAAAACAATATTAGGAGAATATAAAAAATCGTCAAAGGAAATTGAATCAATATATGTTGAAGGTCAAATGGAAGATTAAACGTTATTACAATTAGTCTGAAAATATCGTAGCTTGATATTTAAAGGTACAAGTTTAGAAAGAAATGAAATTGATGCTTCAACTGTCCTGGAGAAAGGGGAAAAGTCAGGTGAACTACTGGCAATTAGGCTAAAAATAGATGAGTCTAGAAAGGATTTATCTTTTAGCATGAGAAATATGATCACCTCAAAGCACTGATATTAACATTTTATGTGACACTTATGAAGAATTGTACAAGGAAGAAAAGTGTGAAGTTACTTGGATTTTTTATAAACAAGGTTAATCTCCCCACAGTAAATGTTAATAAAAGTAAAATTACCAGTGAGAGCATAGCTTTGGCAGTAGGCTGTTCGAAGCTTAAAAAGTTTCTGGAGTAGGTGAATTTCTTGTAGATTTAGTTAAAAAAAAAAAAAAAAAATCCCCAAGTCTTGCAGGAACTGTTTATCCTTAGTTAAGGAAAAGTAATTGTTGACACTATTGAAAGGACCTTAGTAATAAAATCTATGTGTCTAGCATCTATCACAATTGCACTAAATCTGCCCAGGGATCACTCCAAATGGTGTTATTTTGGGTCTGTGCTCCTTTAAAATGTTGATATTTTTCTAAAAATGGTATGCTCCATGTCTTGGAAAAAAAAAATGGCAATTTTTTTTTTTTTAAACAGGGTTTTTAGCCACATAGCTGAGCTGATTAATATTGAGAAATGTTGACCATTGTTGGGCAACATGACTTAAGTGCAGAACCTTTGGCAGCAGTAAGCAGGGAAGCTGAAAAATAATTTGTCTGTTGGTATTACTTACAACGTATTCTTTGAAGTTTAGGTATGGTCTATCCTTGTAGCTGTTTAAGGATAAGCATCTTCACAAATCAGATGATATCAAAAGAATTCAGTTTTGGACGAGAAACACCTCAATGGTGATCTTTGTATTTTTTTAAATTTGGTGTTACAGCCCCTGGATGATTATTGTAACTGTAGTGTGATAGAATCATTTTGTGAGGCATGCGTTGCCATTCCATCCCTTCTAGATTAATCTTGTTGAAGACTTTAGGTAAAGAGACTCAGTGCTCTGCAAAATTAAACTATGCAGTCAGGAGAGAGCAAGCTTTTTAAAGGGGAGTTTTCATCAGTCAAATTTTTTTGGGGAACATTGAATGGTCTATAGTACAAAATCTCAGATACGTACAGTAATTCTTTTGTTGAGATGTCTTGTAGAAACCCGATGAATAAAAACAATTCTTACTAGTGTTTATTTTCATAATGATTATGATGCAGTCAAGCACTCAGTGCATGTGAGAAAAGCAAATGTGTGCTTTGTTCACTGAATATTCTTTGGCTTCCAGACAATTAAAAATATACATCATTTGTGTTTGATTTTCAGATATCACACTTTCTAAACGGTTTATTTAGAAAATTGGAATATATACTGGCCAGGCAAGCTATCACCAAATTGAGGTCACATTTTAGAGTGCTTGAAAAATATTGTTAGTCTCTGATAGTAAGTCACACACAGGAGACAGATGATGTGACAAATTTACTTTAGTCAAAGTTCTCTTTTTAACTGAAATGCTGGAAAAGAGTGTAGTGAACCTACTACAGTCTAAAAAAAAAAAAAAAAAGAAAAACCCTACTATCTATACCAGTCCGTGTTTGCCTTGAATAAAATGTACCAGGTTGTTTATGGCCACAATCTTCATGATTTGTTACTAAGGTTGTACTGCAGGGGTTGCAGTAGTACATGGGGTTCTAACTTTACACTATGGCATATAAGGTTGCTGATGGAACTTTTCATAACATGGGCATCAGAGAGACAGCCCCAGAATGGAATAGATATTTTCTGACTAGCAGATCTTGAGTATTATTTTACTAAGAGAGGGCACAAAAGGGACTGCAACATTGTTTGTCTTTATGTGCTCTTTTCCCACTCAGACGCCTGGCATTCAAGTTTCTGGTGTGTACTTCAGAGGCAGAGCCTTCACTGGAGGGAGTGAATGTGGACCTGTTATGCGTTTCCGCATTGCACTTGGGGCTCACATTCAGCTGATGAGAGAGACTTTGGCAGACTTAGTGGTACTGCACCACTTCAACAGTTTTTTTTAGATATTGTGGTGGTGACCAAAGACAGCTAAGTTTGGAGAAGAGAATCTGCATTCACTTGTGAGCAAATATGCTTGTGTGGAGGCTTCTGCAGGCGTCTATTTCACTGGCTTCAAAAAGTAGAAGATGGGGTGTTTTGCTTGATAAACTGCCAAAAGTCTTGACTTTTATGAAGCCTACCATGCCCGGCAAGCCTCATTTCTTCTAATTCCCCTTCTAAGTGAGCTGTGCGGCTGGTGTTGGGGCATAAATCTGAATGACAGAATGTTTTGTGACACAACACAATGAGTTCACAGGTAAGGATATTGTGGTGTTTGAGAAATTTTGAGGCCCAGATAAGGTGGTGCCCTGTGTGAGGTGGAGGATGGATCTTAACAGTTTGGCTGCTGCTGGGATTGTGTGATGTGGCTAAAATTGTTTGTCTGAGTAGCAGTCCCTTGGCTAGTGGTCTCCCTTTAGGGTACGTCCCTTGTTTTTACTCACACCTTAGCAAATGTTGCTGTTTTAGAGGATGTAAGGCTTCATTAAATTGATAAGTACTCTGTTGAAACTGACATTCCTTTGTGAATGGCAGCCCCACACAGCTCTTACGATCTTACCTCAGGGGCTAGCTTTGGTGTACGGGATAAACAAATAGTAGATGAGCACCCACCCACACTAGAAGCTCTGATTAATTCAAAAATAGATTTTAAAGAGGAGCTTCTGCATGATAGCCAGGGGGGAAGGAATGCAACTCACAAAGGAGACTGAGAGAGAGAGACTGAGGGAGACTGAGAGAGAGAGACTGAGAGAGACTGAGAGAGAGAGAGAGACTGAGAGAGAGAGAGAGACTGAGAGAGAGAGACTGAGACTGAGAGAGACTGAGACTGAGAGAGACTGAGACTGAGAGAGACTGAGACTGAGAGAGACTGAGACTGAGAGAGACTGAGAGAGACACTGACTGAGACTGAGAGACTGACTGAGAGACTGACTGAGAGACTGACTGAGAGACTGACT